>NC_057794.1:126169980-126261136 GCF_018294505.1 Triticum aestivum
TTTCCCAACCCTAGGCGCAGGGGAGGCCCAAGGGGGGGGGGGGCGCACCAGCCCACTAGGGGCTGGTTCCCCTCCCAATTCAGCCCATGGGGCCCTCCGGGATAGGTGGCCCCACCCGGTGGACCCCCGGGACCCTTCCGGTGGTCCCGGTACAATACCGGCGATCCCCGAAACCTTCCCGATGGCCGAAACTGGACTTCCTATATATAAATCTTTACCTCCGGACCATTACGGAACTCCTCATGACGTCCAGGATCTCATCGGGACTCCGAACAACTTTTGAGTTACTGCATACTAATATCTCTACAACCCTAGCGTCACCGAACCTTAAGTGTGTAGACCCTACGGGTTCGGGAGACATGCAGACATGATCGAGATGCCTCTCTGGTCAATAACCAACAGCGGGATCTGGATACCCATGTTGGCTCCCACATGCTCCACGATGATCTCATCAGATGAACCATGATGTCGAGGATTCAATCAATCCGTATACAATTCCCTTTGTCAATCGGTATGTTACTTGCCCGAGACTCGATCGTCGGTATCCCAATACCTCGTTCAATCTCGTTACCGGCAAGTCACTTTACTCGTACCGTAATGCATGATCCCATGATCAACCACTTGGTCACATTGAGCTCATTATGATGATGCATTACCGAGTGGGCCCAGAGATACCTCTTCGTCATACGGAGTGACAAATCCCAGTCTTGATTCGTGCCAACCCAACAGACACTTTCGGAGATACCTGTAGTGTACCTTTATAGTCACCTAGTTACGTTGTGATGTTTGGCACACCCAAAGCACTCCTACGGTGTCCGGGAGTTGCACAATCTCATGGTCTAAGGAAATGATACTTGACATTCGGAAAAGCTACAGCAAACGAACTACACGATCTTTGAGCTATGCTTAGGATTGGGTCTTGTCCATCACATCATTCTCCTAATGATGTGATCCCGTTATCAATGACATACAATGTCCATAGTCAGGAAACCATGACTATCTTTTGATCAACGAGCTAGTCAACTAGAGGCTCACTAGGGACGTGTTGTGGTCTATGTATTCACACATGTATTACGATTTCCGGATAACACAATTATAACATGAACAATAGACAATTATCATGAACAATGAAATATAATAATAACCATTTTATTATTGCCTCTAGGGCATATTTCCAACAGTCTCCCACTTGCACTAGAGTCAATAGTCTAGTTACATTGTTATGGATCGAACACCCATGCAGTTCTGGTGTTGATCATGTTTTGCTCTAGGGAGAGGTTTAGTCAACGGATCTGCCACATTCAGGTCCGTATGTACTTTACAAATCTCTATGTCTCCATTTTGAACACTTTCACGAATGGAGTTGAAGCGACGCTTGATATTCCTGGTCTTCCTGTGAAACCTGGGCTCCTTGGCAAGGGCAGTAACTCCAGTGTTGTCACAAAAGAGAGTCATCGGGCCCGACGCAATGGGTATGACTCTTAGGTCGGTTATGAACTCCTTCACCCAGACTGCTTCTTGTGCTGCCTCCGAGGCTGCCATGTACTCCGCTTCACATGTAGATCCCGCCACAATGCTTTGCTTGCAACTGCACCAGCTTACTGCCCCGCCATTCAAAATATACACGTATCCGGTTTGTGACTTAGAGTCATCCAGATCTGTGTCGAAGCTAGCATCGACGTAACCCTTTACGATGAGCTCTTCATCACCTCCATAAATGAGAAACATATCCTTTGTCCTTTTCAGGTACTTCAGGATATTCTTGACCGCTGTCCAGTGTTCCATGCCGGGATTACTTTGGTACCTCCCTACCGAACTTACGGCAAGGTTTACATCAGGTCTGGTACACAACATAGCATACATGATAGACCCTATGGCCGAGGCATAGGGGACGACACTCATCTTTTCTCTATCTTCTGCCGTGGTCGGGCATTGAGTCGTGCTCAATCTCGTACCTTGCAATACAGGCAAGAACCCCTTCTTTGACTGATCCATTTTGAACTTCTTCAATATCTTGTCAAGGTACGTACTCTGTGAAAGACCAATGAGGCGTCTCGATCTATCTCTATAGATCTTGATGCCTAATATATAAGCAGCTTCTCCAAGGTCCTTCATTGAAAAACACTTGTTCAAGTAGGCCTTTATGCTTTCCAAGAATTCTATATCATTTCCCATCAATAGTATGTCATCCACATACAATATGAGAAATGCTACAGAGCTCCCACTCACTTTCTTGTAAATGCAGGCTTCTCCATAAGTCTGTGTAAACCCAAACACTTTGATCATCTCATCAAAACGAATGTTCCAACTCCGAGATGCTTGCACCAGCCCATAAATCGAGCGTTGGAGCTTGCACACCTTGTCAACATTCTTAGGATCGACAAAACCTTCCGGCTGCATCATATACAATTCTTCCTTAAGGAAACCATTAAGGAATGACGTTTTGACGTCCATTTGCCACATTTCATAATCATAGAATGCGGCAATTGCTAACATGATTCGGACGGACTTCAGCTTCGCTACGGGTGAGAAAGTCTCATCGTAGTCAACCCCTTGAACTTGTCGATAACCCTTAGCGACAAGCCGAGCTTTATAGATGGTTACGTTACCATCCGCGTCTGTCTTCTTCTTAAAGATCCATTTATTTTCTATGGCTCGCCGATCAACGGGCAAGTCAGTCAAAGTCCATCCTTCGTTTTCATACATGGATCCTATCTCAGATTTCATGGCTTCCAGCCATTTGTCGGAATCTGGCCCGCCATTGCTTCTTCATAGTTCGAAGGTTCACCGTTGTCTAACAACATGATTTCCAAGACAGGGTTGCCGTACCACTCGGGTGCGGAACGTGTCCTTGTGGACCTACGATGTTCAGTAGCAACTTGATCTGAAGTTTCATGATCATCATCATTAACTTCCTCTCTAGTCGATGCAAGCACCTCAGGAACATTTTCTTGAGCTGCGCTACTTACCGGTTCAAGAGGTAATACCTCATCAAGTTCTACTTTCCTCCCACTTATTTCTTTCGAGAGAAACTCTTTCTCTAGAAAGGACCCATTCTTGGCAACAAAGATCTTGCCTTCGGATCTGAGGTAGAAGGTATACCCAATAGTTTCTTTAGGGTATCCTATGAAGACGCATTTTTCTGATTTGGTTCGAGCTTTTCAGGTTGAAGTTTCTTGACATAAGCATCGCATCCCCAAACTTTTAGAAACGACAGCTTAGGTTTCTTCCCAAACCATAATTCATACGGTGTCGTCTCAACGGATTTCGACGGAGCCCTATTTAAAGTGAATGCGGTAGTCTCTAAAGCATAGCCCCAAAATGATAGCGGTAGATCGGTAAGAGACATCATAGATCGCACCATATCCAATAGAGTGCGATTACGATGTTCGGACACACCATTGCGCTGAGGTGTTCCAGGCGGCGTGAGTTGTGAAACTATTCCACATTTTCTTAAGTGTGTGAAAAATTCGTGACTCAAGTATTCTCCCCCACGATCTGATCGTAAGAACTTGATTTTCTTGTCACGTTGATTCTCAACCTCATTCTGAAATTCCTTGAACTTGTCAAAGGTCTCAGACTTGTGTTTCATTAAGTAGACATACCCATATCTACTCAAGTCATCAGTGAGGGTGAGAACATAACGATAGCCACCGCGAGCCTCAACACTCATTGGACCGCACACATCAGTATGTATGATTTCTAATAAGTTGGTTGCTCGCTCCATTGTTCCTGAGAATGGAGTCTTGGTCATTTTACCCATGAGGCATGGTTCGCATGTGTCAAATGATTCGTAATCAAGAGACTCCAAAAGTCCATCTGCATGGAGCTTCTTCATGCGTTTGACACCTATGTGACCAAGGCGGCAGTGCCACAAGTATGTGGGACTATCATTATCAACCTTACATCTTTTGGTATTCACACTATGAATATGTGTAACATTACACTCAAGATTCATTAAGAATAAACCATTCACCATCGGAGCATGACCATAAAACATATCTCTCATATAAATAGAACAACCATTATTCTCGGATTTAAATGAGTAGCCATCTCGAATTAAACGAGATCCTGATACAATGTTCATGCTCAAAGCTGGCACTAAATAACAATTATTGAGGTTTAAAACTAATCCCGTAGGTAAATGTAGAGGTAGCATGCCGATGGCGATCACATCGACCTTGGGACCATTCCCGACGCGCATCGTCACCTCGTCCTTCGCCAGTCTCCGCTTATTCCGCAGCTCCTGCTTTGAGTTACAAATGTGAGCAACCGCACCGGTATCAAATACCCAGGAGCTACTACGTGTACTGGTAAGGTACACATCAATTACATGTATATCACATATACCTTTGGTGTTGCCGGCCTTCTTGTCCGCTAAGTATTTGGGGCAGTTCCGCTTCCAGTGACCACTTCCCTTGCAATAAAAACACTCAGTCTCGGGCTTGGGTCCATTCTTTGGCTTCTTCCCGGCAGCTTGCTTACTGGGCGCGGCAACTCCCTTGCCGTCCTTCTTGAAGTTCTTCTTACCCTTGCCTTTCTTGAACTTAGTGGTTTTATTCACCATCAACACTTGATGTTCCTTTTTGATTTCCACCTCTGCTGATTTCAGCATTGAATACACCTCAAGAATGGTCTTTTCCATCCCTTGCATATTGAAGTTCATCACAAAGCTCTTGTAGCTCGGTGGAAGCGACTGAAGGATTCTGTCAATGACCGCATCATCCGGGAGATTAACTCCCAGCTGAGTCAAGCGGTTATGCAACCCAGACATTTTGAGTATGTGCTCACTGACAGAACTATTTTCCTCCATCTTACAGCTGAAGAACTTGTCGGGGACTTCATATCTCTCGACCCGGGCATGAGCTTGAAAAACCATTTTCAGCTCTTCTAACATCTCATATGCTCCGTGTCTCTCAAAATGCTTTTGGAGCCCCGGTTCTAAGCTGTAAAGCATGCTGCACTGAACAAGGGAGTAATCATCAGCACATGACTGCCAAGCGTTCATAACGTCTTGGTTCTCTGGGACAGGTGCGTCACCTAGCGGTGCTTCTAGGACATAATCTTTCTTGGCAGCTATGAGGATGATCCTCATGTTCCGGACCCAATCCGTATAGTTGCTGCCATCGTCTTTCAGCTTGGTTTTCTCTAGGAACGCGTTGAAGTTGAGGACAACATGGGCCATTTGATCTACAAGACATATTGTAAAGATTTTAGACTAAGTTCATGATAATTAAGTTCATCTAATCAAATTACTTAATGAACTCCCACTCAGATAGACATCCATCCAGTCATCTAAGTGAAACATGATCCGAGTTAACTAGGCCGTGTCCGATCATCACGTGAGACGGACTAGCCAACATGGGTGAACATCTTCATGTTGATCGTATCTCCTATACGACTCATGCTCGACCTTTCGGTCTTCCGTGTTTCGAGGCCATGTCTGTACATGCTAGGCTCGTCAAGTCAACCTAAGTGTATTGTGTGTGTAAATCTGGCTTACACCCGTTGTATTCGAACGTTAGAATCTATCACACCCGATCATCACGTGGTGCTTTGAAACAACGAACCTTCGCAACGGTGCACAGTTAGGGGGAACACTTTCTTGAAATTATTACGAGGGATCATCTTATTTAAGCTACCGTCGTTCTAAGCAAATAAGATGTAAAACATGATAAACATCACATGCAATCAAATAGTGACATGATATGGCCAATATCATTTGCTCCTTTTGATCTCCATCTTCGGGGCTCCATGATCATCGTTGTCACCGACATGACACCATGATCTCCATCATCGTGTCTTCTTGAAGTTGTCTCGTCATCTATTACTTCTACTACTATGGCTAACGCTTTAGCAATAAAGTAAAGTAATTACATGACGTTTATGTTGACACGCAGGTCATAAATAAATAAAGACAACTCCTATGGCTCCTGCCGGTTGTCATACTCATCGACATGCAAGTCGTGATTCCTATTACAAGAACATGATCATCTCATACATCACATATCTCATTCATCACATCCTTTGGCCATATCACATCACAAAACACTTGTTGCAAAAACAAGTTAGACGTCCTCTAATTGTTGTTGCAAGTTTTTACGTGGCTGCTATAGGTTTCTAGCAAGAACGTTTCTTACCTACGCCAAGACCACAACGTGAATTGCCAATTTCTATTTACCCTTCATAAGGACCCTGTTCATCGAATCCGATCCAACTAAAGTGGGAGAGACAGACACCCGCCAGCCACCTTATGCAACTAGTGCATGTCATTCGGTGGAACCAGTCTCACGTAAGCGTACGTGTAAGGTCGGTCCGGGCCACTTCATCCCACAATGCCGCCGAATCAAGATAAGACTAGTAACGGCAAGATAATTGACAATATCGACGCCCACAACTACTTTGTGTTCTACTCGTGCATAGAAACTACACATAGACCTAGCTCATGATGCCACTATTGGGGAACGTAGCAGAATTTTAAAATTTTCTACGCATCACCAAGATCAATCTATGGAGTCATCTAGCAATGAGGGAGAGAGGAGTGCATCTACATACCCTTGTAGATCGCGCACGGAAGTGTTCAAGAGAACAGGGTTGATGGAGTCGTACTCGATGTGATCCAAATCAGCGATGACCAAGTGCCGAACGGACGACACCTCCGCGTTCAACACACGTACGATTGGGAAGACGTCTCCTCCAACTAGATCCAGCAAGGGGGAAGAAGAGGTTGATGAAGATCCAGCAGCACGACGGCGTGGTGATGGATGCAGTAGGATCCCAGCAGGGCTTCACCAAGCGCAAGCGGGGAGGAAAGGTGTTACGGAGGGAGAGGGAGGCGCCAAGAGCAAAGGTGCGGCTGCCCTCCCCCCTCTTCATATAGGGGACTTGGGAGGGGGGGGCGCCGGCCCTAGGGAGATGGATCTCCAAGGGGGCGGCGGCCAAGGGGTGGCTTCCCCCCCAAGCCAAGTGGGGGGCGCCCCCACCCCTAGGGTTTCCCAACCCTAGGCGCAGGGGAGGCCCAAGGGGGGGGGCGCACCAGCCCACTAGGGGCTGGTTCCCCTCCCAATTCAGCCCATGGGGCCCTCCGGGATAGGTGGCCCCACCCGGTGGACCCCCGGGACCCTTCCGGTGGTCCCGGTACAATACCGGCGATCCCCAAAACCTTCCCGATGGCCGAAACTGGACTTCCTATATATAAATCTTTACCTCCGGACCATTCCGGAACTCCTCATGAAGTCCAGGATCTCATGCGGGACTCCGAACAACTTTCGGGTTACTGCATAATAATATCTCTACAACCCTAGCGTCACCGAACCTTAAGTGTGTAGACCCTACGGGTTCGGGAGACATGCAGACATGACCGAGATGCCTCTCTGGTCAATAACCAACAACGGGATCTGGATACCCATGTTGGCTCCCACATGCTCCACGATGATCTCATCAGATGAACCATGATGTCAAGGATTCAATCAATCCGTATACAATTCCCTTTGTCAATCGGTATGTTACTTGCCCGAGACTCGATTGTCGGTATCCCAATACCTCGTTCAATCTCATTACCGACAAGTCACTTTACTCGTACCGTAATGCATGATCCCGTGATCAACCACTTGGTCACATTGAGCTCATTATGATGATGCATTACCGAGTGGGCCCAGAGATACCTCTCCGTCATACGGAGTGACAAATCCCAGTCTCGATTCGTGCCAACCCAATAGACACTTTTGGAGATACCTGTAGTGTACCTTTCTAGTCACCCAGTTACGTTGTGACGTTTGGCACACCCAAAGCACTCCTACGGTGTCCGGGAGTTGCACAATCTCATGGTCTAAGGAAATGATACTTGACATTCGGAAAAGCTACAGCAAACGAACTACACGATCTTTGAGCTATGCTTAGGATTGGGTCTTGTCCATCACATCATTCTCTTAATGATGTGATCCCGTTATCAATGACATCCAATGTCCATAGTCAGGAAACCATGACTATCTTTTGATCAACGAGCTAGTCAACTAGAGGCTCACTAGGGACATGTTGTGGTCTATGTATTCACACATGTATTACGATTTCCGGATAACACAATTATAGCATGAACAATAGACAATTATCATGAACAATGAAATATAATAATAACCATTTTATTATTGCCACTAGGGCATATTTCCAACAACTACTTGGGTGCAAATGAAGGATGTTATGAGAGCACGCTGCGTGCCTACCTACTACAACTACAAACTCTTCAAGAAACTCCAACTACTCAAGCAAGGAACCAAGAGCGTTGAAGAGTACTACAAGGAAATGGAGATTGCAATGATATGAGCCAATGTCACGGAACATGATGAGCAAACTATGGCACATTTCTTGAATGGACTCAATCATCCCATCAAGAAAATCACCGACTTCCAACCATGATGTGACGGCGGCCCGATCTTTCGATGAGAGTGGAGATAATTATCGATTTGGTGGATTTCGACCTTGACGATACGGCTATACCGTACCCGACGATATGCCTCGACAATCGCAAAACCAATCTCCGATGGTTATTCTGCCATATGCACGATAAACCTGAACAACGAGGTTCAAGTTCCTGCAAGCTACCAAAGAACCGGCAAGAACAAAGGTGAATTGCAACTGAAATTGCGGATAATAAACTGAGCACACGAACTAGATGAAAAGTTAGGGTTCCACTGTGGATGTGACAAGGCGGTAGTCCTACATGTCTCATAGATGCGAATTGTAGCGATGGCTAGACAATACAATAAAACCCAAAGTCTAAACCTAACAATAGCTAACTATTTATTAGCATACAACTACCGCCCTCCCTGCGCCTCGGCGTGTCCCATCTGGACAGATACGGTCGAAGCAAATATCCATCAGGGGCTGGCCCGCATGGGAGGCGTGCATGGCCTGGCCGCATTAATTTATTGGCCCATTGTTGCAATCCTCGGCCATCAAAAGTTCTGACCCATGTACGTGGCTGGTTTTGCTCTTATGGTCTTGTGGGTGTTGCATGCATGATGTACAGTCTGGCAGGGGACGTGCATGCAAGTGCTACTCCTTGTAGATTTAAACATGTATCTTCATTTTCCACCTCTAAGTAAGCCTCTTTCGGTCTTTATTTCTGATGTTTAATTCCCGCGTGCGCGCACATATTTTCTGTGTCTTCATCTCACATCTTGACACGTGGCTTGTACAAATACTCCATAATTCTGCATGTAATAAAAAGAGGTGTTGTATCTTTGTTTTCGACCATAAAACAATACATGAAATTGTTAATAGAAATCACCTTTTAAAATATATATTATTTTCAACCATAATTCTACGTTATTTTTGGTCGTATCCATAGATGTCATGTCCACATCATCCTCCCTTTCTTGAAAACAAAGCCGTCCTCGGCTTTGGATAATCTGGAAATGTACGAACAAAAGAGAGAAGGTGTATTCATGGTATATGTATATGTCATTCGTTTTTATTCCTCTCATAGGTGGTAGCCCTGGTGGTACTTCCTTTGAGAAAACATCATGATACTCTTGCAAAAGGTTAGCGACAACATGAGGCAAAGAAGGAGGCATGTCTCCTCAAACGAATACAAAACTTCTTTGCAAATAAGAGCATAACATTCATCTATTTGAACATCTAAGTTAAAAATTGCAGCACTTTTAGTTCTTGCACGTGACAAATGCATAGGTGGATCCATCAAAAGAGAATACAAAGAATTAACATTAGAAATTCTAGCAATTACTTCATCATGTTTAACCAATTGTATGCAATCCAAATCAGATTCTAGTATTAAGTCACATGGTTCAACAAAGGTGGCCTTTAATTCATTGGGTGCACTCAAATCAATGAGGGAATCAATTTTAGCAGTTGATGCACGCAAAACAATAGGTGTTTCGGTTGTTTGATCAAACAATTTACCCAAGGTAGCAACACAATTATACATAACAACTCGTGTGATCAGAACAGATGGCATTTCATTTAACTGAACACATGAGGCTTTTAATTCATTATGACATACAACAGTCTCATGTGGAATGGTAGATTCACCTGGGAAACTTAAATGAGCAAGATGATCATTTAGAATAGGTGGTGTGAGCGAATCAGTACCTTCATCGTTACCTTGTAGTCCTCGTGCATATGAAGTAAGAACGATCGGTGGCGATAACTCAAAAACTTCATGTGGCACAATCATAGTTGGTGGTGTAGCGGAGGAAGTAACCTTGTTTGATGGGGATTCCATCGCACGCTTGTTCGTCGTGTATACACGTCCTCTTATCTTCTGCTCAGCTTTACAGGCAAGACGAAACAAATGGTCGACATAATACAATTCTTCATGCATTATTATGTCTTGTATATCATGATTTAAGCCTCTACAAAATCTATTCAGAAGATCTTCTTCACATTCTTCTAAGCCACAACGAAAGAAAGCGGTACACAAATTATCGTAATATGCTTCAACAGTGTTATTGCCTTGTACTAAGCATTGCAATTTTCTAAGAAAATCACTAGCATGGTATGAAGGAACAAATCAGTTTCGCATGATGAGTTTTAAAGCTTTCCAAGTAGCGGGTCTATTATAAATATTTTCTTTGCAATAATTTCTCCACCAAACTGAAGCAAAACCGAAAAATCTTTTAGTGACATCATTTATTTTCTTATGCTCAAAAAAATCATGGCTACCAATTATTTCTTCTACCTCAATTTCCCAATCAATATATGAATCAGAGTCATATTTACCCTCAAAAATTGGCAAAGAGGTAACCTGATGATGTGTGTTTCTACGATGATGTAGATCATGTGACGGTCGTTGTACCTTTTGTGGTCGGTAAGAGTGATCTGTATCAAAATGTGGCAAGGGATCTCCCACAATCGACGCAACCCAACCATTGACTGTTCTAGAATCTGCCATGATTAGTACCACACAAAAAACAAAATCACAAGTATAATGTTCCTATGGTACTACTCGGAGGTGGTGGGAAAATTCTCTCAACACTCTAGTAATCACCAAGCTCTTACCAGTTCTTACTGTACTGCAGTGGTTGTCGGCCGTTGGCGATGTCAAAATTGATCAAAAGATTGATATAGCGATTACCAAGTGACCGAACAAGGTGCAATATAGGAAGTGGAGCTTGGTGAAGGTTTCCTCAACTCACAATATGTGGCACAATGAAGCAAAAAGTAATGCAAGTTGAATAATTGCTCAAACTCCTAACTAGTGCTGGCAGTCGACTAGCAAGAGAGAAACAATCTAAGCCCAGATACTGAATCAAGCGAGTGGAAACGGATGAAAATTTGAGAGATCTAAATAGCTGGATATAAGTGAGGTATAAACGCAGTGTAGGTGCAACCACGAACAGAAAAAAGTCCAGCAAGTATTACTTATATGAACAGACTAAAAGTCAGAATAGTAAAAGAAATTGTCCTGTAGAGCAGAGACGATTCTAAACGTCAAAAGAAAGTGCACAAAAGTGCTAGCCGGACTGAACTTTGTAACCTTTTTTTAATACTTTTTCTTGTCTTTTTTTCTTTCTCTTCTTTTTCCTTTTTTTCCTTTTGCAGGCCGGTCACTAGCATAAGTAGAAGTCACGTACACAGTTTAGTCTCACAGAGACTTGGAAGGATTCTTGGCGTTGAAACTTGTGCTACTAGAGCTGCAAAAGCTAATCAAATAAAACAAGGCAATGTCCTTACGGTGATGCTACCTGCATGCAAGATCGTGCAAACAATTCAGTGGGCCGACAGTGGTGGACTGTAGAGGGCACGGCGGCGTTCGATAGCAGAGGAAACAGTGGTGGCAGGTGGACGTGCAGTGTGTGTGTGGGTGGAAGGATGGATGGCCGGACGCGCGGTGTCAGACACGAATGATCGTGTGTTTGGCCATTCACGTAAGCTGCCGTTGTGCGTGCGATGATAGAATCAATGCCTGATAAAAATATAGTGAACAAAAGAGGATTGATCTAGTAGATATTTTCTTCCCCAACGAATCTAAACCAGCACTAATTCTAAGATGAATGTAACCAAAAATTCAACTCGCAAATACGAGATGCAAAAATTGCTAAAGGCTAAGAAGATAGGTGTAAAGGATGAACTAATCTATTTTTTTTGGCTTTTTCGTGGGTTATAGGGCAGAAAATAACTAATCCAAGAAAACTATAAATATCTCACCGATGAACCTGAAAACTGATACCACTTGATGTGACGGCGGCTCAATCTTTCAATAAGAGTGGAGATAATTATTGATTTGGTAGATTTTGACCTTGACGATCTGGCTATACCGTACCCGACGATACGCCTCGACAATCGGTAAGCCAATCTCCGATGATTATTGACCTTGCCGTTGGCACGATCAACCTAAAACAATACATGAAATTATTAATAGAAATGATCTTTAAAATATATATTATTTTCAACCATAATTCTGCGTTATTTTTGGTCGTATCCATAGATGTCAGGTCCACATCAAACCATACTCGAACCTCATCGAGCTAGTGCATCAAGCTACCAAAGCGGAACATCAAGTGCAAGAAGACTTCAAGTATGCCAAGTTCTCATCCAAGTCATACGTCTTCTCCAACACCCAAGCTTCAATGACTCCAACACCTTCTACCTCAACCAAGCCTTCTAAAAGCAACGTCGACAAGTCGAGTTACAAGAAAGCTTTGACAACCTCAAGTCATCCTCCTACAACGAACAACTTCAAGCCGAGAGCTTCATCATCATCTACCCCAACCGATGATACCATCAAGACAAGTTCCTTCAAATGCTTCACATGCGGAGGCTGAGGCCACAAGTCCTTTGAGTGTACCAACAAGCGGACCATGATCCTCAATGATGATGGTACATACGACTCCATGAGCGAAGGAGAAACGGAAGCACTTGAGAAAGTCACCATGCACCGGCAAGTGAATGATGAAGAGGAACAAGTCTTTTGTGATGAAGATTCAAGTCCCGCTCTTGTTTTCTCCAAGGTCTTGACTCTTCAACATCAACAAGAAGAAGACCAACGATGCCACATCTTTCATACCAAGGCCGACATCAATGGAAGGTTCGTCAAGGTCATCATCGATGGAGGGAGTTGTCATAACCTAGCAAGTGAAGAACTTTGCTCCAAGATCCAATTGCCCAAGACGAAGCACCCACATCCCTACAAAGTTCAATGGCTAAGCTACTCCGGCACTATTCAAGTCGAGCATAGAGTGCAAGTATCCTTCAAAATTGGAGCTTACGAAGACACTTTGGAGTGTGATGTCGTTCCAATGACCGTTTGCCACCTTCTTCTTGGTCGACCATGACAATTTGATAGAGGTGTTACCCACAATGGCCGAACGAACCACTACATCTTCAAGATCAAAGGAAAGGAGTACATACTTCGCCCTATGTCTCCATGCCAAGTGATCGCCGACAAGCAAGCCACCCATCATGGAGAGAAGAGTGAGAGAGCGAACCAACAAAAAGAGAGTGAGTGCCACAAGCCCAAATCGAGTGCCTCTGCGATGAGCGAAAAGAAGCACTTCATTCTATTTGCCACCAAATGTGAGATAAGAGAAGTGTGTGAGAACCCATCTAGTGTGATACACTACATCCTTTTGTGCAAGGACGATGCACCGCAAGCTAACACCTCTCACACTCTACCTTTAGTATTGTCTTCTCTTTTGCAGGAATTCCAAGATGTTTTCCCCGACGAGCTACCTCCGGGACTATCTCCACTATGAGGCATCGAGCACCGCATCGACCTCATCCCCGGAGCACCTCTTCCGAACAAAGCTCCCTACCGAGTCAACCCCGAAGAAACCAAAGAAATACAAAGGCAAGTAAAAAATCTCATAGATCATGGACATGTGCGTGAAAGTTTGAGTCCTTGTGCCGTTCCGGTCATTCTTGTGCCAAAACGAGACAGTAGCTTTAGCATGGTGTTCTGATTGTAGACCTATCAATGTTATCACCATTCGCTATAGGTATCCCATTCCACGCCTTGATGATATGCTTGATGAACTTAGTGGTGCCACTATATTTTCCAAAATTGATCTTAAAAGTGGTTACTATCAAATCCGCATACAAGAGGGTGATGAATGGAAAACCGCTTTCAAAACAAAGTTTGGTTTGTACGAGTGGTTAGTCATGCCTATGGGTTTATTGGAAGCACCGGGTACTTTCATGCATCTTATGAATTATGTGTTTCGCCCTTACACTGGTGAGTTTGTTGTGGTCTACTTCGATGATATCCTTGTTTATAGCAAATCTCTCAAAGATCATGTCACCCATGTTCGAACCGTTTTGCAAACTCTTCGAAAAGAGCGTCTCTATGCTAACATGGAAAAGTGCCTTTTTGGCGTTGATAAGCTCGTTTTCTTGGGTTTTGTTGTTTCCTCTAAGGGTGTTCATGTTGATGACTCCAAGATCAATGCTATTAAAACTTGTCCACAACCAACCAACCAACTTGCATCAAGTGTGTAGCTTCCTTGGTTTAGCCGGTTTCTACCATAGATTTGTGAAGGAATTTAGCACCATTGCTTCACCTTTGCATGCTTTGAGCAAGAAAAATGCGCCTTTTGTTTGGGGACCATCCCAAGATACTGCTTTCAATGAGCTTAAGAATTTTCTTACTCATGCTCCCGTGCTTGCTTTACCCAAATTTTACAAACCCTTTGAGATTCATTGCGATGCTAGTGGTAATGGCATAGGAGGTGTGTTAACGCAAGAGAAGCGCCCCATAGCTTACTTTAGTGAGAAACTTTCCGGAGCGCAACTCAATTACCCTATCTATGGCAAAGAGTTATATGATTTAGTGCAAGTTTTGCATGAATGGGAACATTATCTTCGCCCTGATGAATTTATCATCCATACCAATCATGAAATGCTTAAATACCTTAAGGGTCAAACTAAGTTGAACAAGCGTCATGCTAAATGGAGTGAATTCATTGAGTCTTTTCCTTATGTCATCAAGTACATCAAAGGTAAGGAAAATGTTGTGGCGGATGCTCTTTCCCGCATATGCATGCTTGTTACTCAACTTGAATTGGATGTCATTGGCTTTGAGCACATAAAAGACTTCTATGAGCATGATCCCACTTTTGCTATTCCCTATGCCAAGTGTTTGACGCATACCTCTTGGGAACGCTATTACATCAAAGATGTATATCTCATGAGAGCTAACAAACTTTGCATCCCCAAGTCTTCTCTTTGTTTGTTGCTTTTGCAGGAATCTCATGGAGGAGGACTAATGGGACATTTTGGACGCGACAAGACTTTTGCTACGCTCTCCAAGAACTATTATTGGCCCAAGATGTTTCGCGAAGTCAACCGCTTCACCAACCGATGCTCTACATGTCGCAAAGCTAAGTCTAAAGCTCAATCCCATGGACTTTATATGCCTCTCCCAATTCCATATCAACCATGGGAAGATATTAGCATGGATTTTGTACTTGGATTGCCTAGAACTAGAAATGGAAAGGATTCGGTATTTGTTGTTGTGGACCGATTCTCTAAGATGGCACATTTCATTCCTTGCAACAAGATAGACGATGCTTCACATGTTGCCAATCTCTTTTGTAGGGAAATCTTACGACTACATGGAGTGCCAAAGACGATTGTTTCGGACTGCGATGCCAAGTTCTTGAGTTTCTTTTGTAAGACCCTATGAGCCAAGCTCAGAATCAAGCTACTCCTCTCCACGGCTTACCATCCTCAAACCAACGGCCAAACGGAGGTGACCAACCGCACACTCTCCGATCTACTTCGCGTGCTAATCAAGAAGAACATCAAGGAGTGGGAGGAGTGTCTACCTATCACCGAGTTCGCCTACAACCGCGCAAGACACTCAACTACCGGCAAGTCCCCCTTCAAGGTCGTCTACGGTTTCAACCCATTGTCCCCTTTGGACATTCTTACTCTACCACTACAAGAGCGCATCAAAATGTACGCAAGTGCACGTGTGAACCATCTCAAGAAGGTGCATGAAGATACAAGGCACACCATCGAGCGCCAAGTACAATGACTTGTGACCAAACTCAACATCAACAAGCACCCCATGGTGTTCAACATTGGAGATCTTGTGTGGCTACACCTTCGCAAGGACCGCTTCCCCAACGAACGCAAGTCCAAACTTCGACCCCGAGCGGATGGACAGGACCCTCGTTTCGACCATAGGAGGTCTGTTTCGTTCGTTTTGTGGTATGCGAGACCCCTCCCGATCAACAGGACCCCCGTTTCAACCGTAGGAGGTCCGTTTCGTCCGTTTTGCGGTACGCCAGACCCCTCTCGATGAACATGACCTCATTTCGAACGTGGCCGGTCGAACACAAGGCCGTTTCCTCCGTTCTGCGGTACGCCAGGCCTCGTTTCCATCACTTGTTCTGTCCAAGCCCTCCCGATGAACACGACCACGCATTCCGTTCCGACCCAGCCGGTTGGCTCCCATGCGTTCCGTTGCCTCCCGATGAACACGACGCATTATGTTGCCTCCCCATGAACACGACGCATTCCGTTGCCTTCCGATGAACATGACGACGACACTGTTTTTTCCGTTCCGACCCAGCCATGTCAACTTGCCCTCGCCGTACGTATGCGCGAGTAGGCGTTCGAGACCCCGCCCGTATGTACACATACGTGGCTGTATTTTCTTTCTTGCACCCTGGCCGTTGTACGTACGTGTACATGCTACGTGCGCGCCTCTACTACGACACGTGCGCGCCTCTACATCCACCAGGATATATGTACGTACACGTTCGCGACCAGAATGACAATGCTACGTACGCTTCGACCAGGTGGGTCCTGACTGTCAGGCACTTCCTTGCGTGCGAAGATGTAGTTGGTGGGTCCCAGCAGTCAGGGGGCGAATCATTTTTTTTGCCCGGACGCACTTCCTTGCATGCGAAGGTGTAGCTGGTGGGTCCCAGCAGTCAGGGCGGAAACGTCTTTTTCGCGAAATACGGTGGCCCGTCCGGTGGGTCCCCGCTGTCAGGTGGAGGAATAATTATTTTGCGCGTAATAAGGAGGCACTTCCTTGTTGCAGTCGTGGACCCAGCTGTCAGCGTCTCCACGCACAGTACTCTTCCGATGTAAGTCGGTCGTTGACCACATTGACCACGCCGTGCTGAGAGCACCACGACGGTGGACGACGGCGAGGCCTAGGAAGGGGACGACACGGAGGCAGGGAAGACTCGGCAGTTGTTTCCCACGCGGAGGGGAGTACGACTGTATGAGGGTTTACTGGTTCGTCTGCCGTCGCCGGAGAATAATAGCAGGTGTGGGTGAGTAGAGGGATGGCTAGGCCAGTGATGGGAGTACGGTGAGGCGGTGAGGCCTGCGCGGCAGCACAGCCGGCCGCGGGGAGGAGGGAGCAGGTAGTCTCGCTGGTGCTTGTTTGAGCGGCTGGAGCATGAAGAGCAGAGATTGAAGAAGCACGACGGCCGTTGGATGGACATCCAACAGTCAGTGCTTGTGCGTCAACCTTTTCTTTAGGAAAGCCTCAAATCTATGGAAAATAGCATACAACCCATCTGCCATTATTTCTAATAATTTACAGCCCATTTGCTAATTCTTAAGGTTTTTTTGGAGCCCATATTCTTTTTGCTAGCATTACAGCCCATATTGTGGCCATGGTTAAAAAATTATATGAATTTTTTCATATTTCGGTGCGGTCCGAACTATTTTTAATCCCGAAATTTTGACTCATATTCAAACTGATTTTAAAAATAAATGTATATCAATATAAAATCCAACAAATTCTCCACACATAAAAATTAATGTAATTTAAAATCTTGAAATGAAAAAAAGATATTTGAAACTAATTGCCGGTTTGATGTGTTTTAAAAATGTACACCCCATTTCTCATTACCGATGGGCCATTTTCTTGGCCAGCCGAATGAAAGCTCTCCTCATCTTGAAAGATTTGTAGCCCAACATGCCTGACAAAGTGGCTTACTTGGCAAATCACAAAAAAACTAGGTTGTGGCCATGGACCCAGCTGTCAGCCTCTGCACGTATAGTACTCTTTCGATGGAAGTCGTTCCTTGACCACGTTGACCACGCCGTGCGGAGAGCACCACGGCGGTGGACGACGGTGAGGCCTAGGAAGGGGACGACGCGGAGCCGGGGAAGACGCGGCAGTGGAAGCCCGCGCGGAGAGGAGTACAAGGGTTCACTGTTTCGGCTGCGGTGTGAGGCTGCCGTTGCCGCAGGGCCTGGCCAGCGGTGGGAATAATAGGGGGCGGTGAGGCCTCTGCGGCAGTACAGCCGGCCACGGGAGGCAGGAGCATGCGACACGACCGACGCTGCTTTGGGCGGCTGGAGCAAGAAGACCAGAGGTTGAAGAAGCACTACGGCCATTGGATGGACATCGTACGGTCACTGGAGCTAGAATCGTTCATATTGACTAAGTTGACAAAGCCCTTCGTCCCCATCAACTTAGTAGGCCCACAAGTCAGCCACCCACCAAGGTGGGTCCCAGCTAGCCGGGGTAGTATTCATTTTTTTGTGCGTAATACGGTGACCCGTCCGGTGGGTCCCAGTAGTCAGAGGGAAACGATTTTTTTCGCAAAATACTGGTGGTCCGTCCGGTGGGTCCCTGCTGTCAGGTGGAGGAATAATTATTTTCCGCGTAATAAGGAGGCACTTCCTTGCGGCTGCCGTGGACCCAGCTGTCAGCCTCTCCACATACAGTACTCTTCCGATGGAAGTCGGTCATTGACCACATTGACCACGCCGCGCCGTGAGCACCACGGTGGTGGACGACGTCGAGGCCTAGGAAGGGGACGACGCGGAGCCGGGCAAGACGCGGCAGTGGATGCCCACGCGGAGAGGAGTACGAGCGTTCACTGGTTCGACTATGGTGCGAGGCTGCCGTCGCCGCAGAATAACAGGGGTGTGGGTGAGTGGAGGGATGGCCTGGCCAGTGGTGGGAGTAGTATGGGGGCGGTGAGGCCTCCGCGGTAGCACAGCCAGCCACAGGAGGTAGGAGCAGGCGGCACGACCGGCGCTGCTTTGGGCAGCTGGAGCAACAAGACCAGGGGTTGAAGAAGCACTATGGCCGTTGGATGGACTTCATACGATCACTGGAGTATTGACTAAGTTGACAAATCCCTCCATCCTCGTCAACTTAGTAGGCCCACAAGTCAGCCCAACAATATGGTGGGTCCCAGCTAGCAGGGGGGTATTCATTTTTTTGGGCGTAATAAGGAGGCACTTCCTTGCGTGCGAAGATATAGCTGGTGGGTCTGACCTGTTAGTGGGGGGAACGTTTTTTTAACGAAATACAGAGGCCCTACCTGTGGGTCCTAGCTGTCAGGTGGAGGAATCATTATTTTGCACGTAATAAGGAGGCATTTCCTTGCGTGCGGTCGTGGACCCAGCTGTCAGCCTCTCCACGTACAGTCCACTTCCGATGGATGTCGTTCATTGACCACGTTGACCATGCCGCGCCGAGAGCACCAGGGCGGTGGACGACGGCGAGGCCTAGGAAGGGAATGACACAGAGGCAGGGTAGACTCGACAGTTGTTTCCCACGCGGAGGAGTATGAGGGTTTACCTGTTCGTCAGTCGTCGCCGGAGAATAACAACATGTGTGGTGAGTAGAGGGATGGCTAGGCGAGCGATGGGAGTACGGTGGGGCCATGAGGCCTGCGCGGCAGCATAGCCGGCCGCGGGAGGAGGGAGCAGGCAGTCTCGCCGGCGCTTGTTTGAGCTGCTGGAGCATGAAGAGAAGAGATTGAAGAAGCACGACAGCCGTTGGATGGACATCCAACAATCACTGCTCTCGTGTGTTGACTAAGTTGACAGGGCGTTGCGTGTGCGTCAACCTTTTTTTTATGAAAGCATATGCGTCAACCTGTAGTAGGCGCACAAGTCAGCCTCAAATCTGTGGAAAACAGCATACAGCCCATCTACCATTATTTCTAATAATGTACATCCCATTTGCTAATTCTTAAGAATTTTTTTGGAGCCCATCATCTTTTTGTTAGCATTACACCCCATATTGTGGCCACGGTTAAAAAGTATACGAAATTTTGCATATTTCGGTGTGGTCAACTGTTTTTAATCCAGAAATATCGATTCACATTCAAACTATTTTGAAAAACAATTTATATAAATATAAAATCCAAATAATTGTCCACGCATAAAAATCAATGGAATTTAAGATCTTGTAATGAAAAAAATTTGAAACTAATTCCCGGTTTGATGTGTTTTAAAAATGTACAACCCATTTCTGGGCAAATCGAATGAAACTCTCCTCGTCTTGACAGATTTGCAGCCCAGCAGGGCCAATAAAGCAGGTAGGCCTTCTTTGGGTATTTTCTTTTAAAAATAGAACTGGGCTAGCCATTTTCAGCAAGAAAAAAATACAACTGGGCTCAAGATGTGGTAAACATAAACAAAACCCTGGCTAGACGGGACACAACCCCCGCACAACCCCGTTGTTACCCTGATCCGTCGCTAAAACTAGTATAAATAACAACTGCTTGTTCCTAAAAAAAACTGCGCGACTTGCTGGGTCCCTGGTGTCAGCCGCTCGTAGTGTAATTCTCTCGTTTATTGACTACGTTGACAATGGCGTGAGCCCCAGATGTCCAACCATTAGGAGGAACCATATTTTTGGGCTTGTACTATAGATGCACTTGCTTGCGTACTGCCATGATGCTGGTGGGTCCCTACTGTCATTCTCTCCACGTACAATCATCTCCTTATTCCTCTTAGTTGTTGATGACGTTGACAACGCAAGAGGGCGGCGCACCGCGCACGGCAAGGGAACCAAGGCCGCAAGGCGGAGGACAACGGCGAGGCCTCGGATGGAACGAACAGGAGCCGTTGAAGATGCGCTGGTCCAGTCGCAGGCGGAGGGGAGTACGGGGGTTGACTGGTTCAAGCGCGGGTGCGTGTTGGGTCTAACGTCGCCGGAGAATAACAGGACGTGTGGGGGAATAGAGGGAGGGACTGGCCAACGTTGGAGGGTACGTACGGTAGGGCGGTGGAGGCGCAGCCAACCATGGGAGGCAGGAGCAGGCGGAGCCGACGGGGTGGTTTGGTTTGGGCAGCTGGAGGAAGAAGAAGACAAGAGATAGAAGATACACGATAGATGTTGGATGTCAATCCAACGGCTGGTAGGCAAAATCGTTTTTTGACTGGCTAGTAAGTCGACACCTCCTTGGATAGGCTATTTCCTCACGGGTCCCAAATGTCAGAATCTAAATCTGTCACGGTCATGCAGCCTTTCCTATGAAAATTTACAGCCCATTTGATGTGCTAGTTCGAAATAAGTTTGTGGGTGCTGGTGGGGGCTAATCACTTGGCTTCTGTAATGCACAGTGAGCTCAAGCAGCTAGCGAGAGTGATGTTATTCCCTTGGTTGGGATTTGTTACAATATTTCACTCTAAATTAAACGAATGGCAAGCCATTTGCCTTGTTTCAAAGAAAATATGACAGTCACAGCCGAGTTGAAAAGAGCAGGAACATCTAACTCCAGCTTACAAACTATACAAAAGCACGAGGGTTAGTTGTTCATCAGGTTTACAAAAAAACCAGATTGAAAGGGCAACAACATCTAACTCCAGCACTGTTTTCAGCAGTCACAATCAAATGAATCGGTCAGGTCCATAGAATGAACATCCTGGGTCATAAAATTTACTGGATTATGACCACAATATGTTGTAAATAGAAGCCCAACATGTTCAGAAGCTCTTTTGCCCACCTAAAACTCCTTTTTTTTGCTCTTCGACATACCCATCCGTCAATTTAGTAAATATATGGGATTTTGAATTGATTTTACTATTTACTAGTGTGGATGGGCTGTTTTGTCTTGGGCCCAGAGAAACAATTACTACTAGTACAGTGGAGACACTCTATAGCTACTCAGAAAAACAATTACTACTAGTACAGTGGAGACACTCTATCGCTTCTGGCTCCTCCTAGGTCATTGAAACGTCTCCCTCTATTGAATGATGTTATACTTTTGTTCACCGACATGCGGGCCATGCAGCGCGCGGGCCCAAATGCCATCCACCAAATTAGAAGGCAGTATGCAGGTGGAGAGTCACCCCGGTCGTAGCGCGGCAGCAACGAGCCGTCGTATCACAAAACCCCACCTCCCCGCAGTCTAAGTTTGACGGACGAAGCAACCATCATTTCACTCTTTGCTGAATCCCCTTCTCCCTCACCGTCTTCAAGAAAGGCAACACTCGCATCTGCCACTGTTCTTCTCTCCAACGAAGGGAAGGTAAGCGGATCCGTGATGTTGGTATATTTTCGTTCAGAGAAAAATAAAGAACTTTTGCAAAGCAGTAACTGATCCTCACTCTCTTTTTTGTTTCATTGTCATTGCGATTGTGTTTTCCTTTCAGTGGTCTCCTAGTATTCGTCAGTTTCATGATGGACCAAGGAGAACCAGGCAAAGATTTGCTGATATTGGAGCAGACGCGAGAGGCTGATCCCCACGAGACAGAGAGCTCCAAGAAGATGGAGGCAACCACCGAGCCGACCCCAGATACACTCACGGCCACTACAGAGACGGTCAACGCCCCATTTGAGGTTACAGCCCCTGTGGCACTGCAGGAGCAGTTTTCCCCCTTCGAGGATGTGCCCTCCCCGCTGAGCTGCCCAAGGTGATTTCCTTCTTTGCCGATCTTGATTGTGGTTTTTCATCTAAGTATGTGGTGATTTTTTTTAGAAAAGGAAGTATGTGTTGATTAATAATGCAAAATTTTATTAGCTTCGCTGCCATGCTATACATAGTGGTTTAAATAACTTGTGTTTCTTATACTGAAAAGTAATTCAGAATTTGTTTCTGTTTCAATTAGAGCCCTGATGCAGACAAGGATTGTGTGGTTGTACATGTCACTCGCTATGAGGCGGACGACCTGAATATACGCACTGGGAAAACAGAGTTCTTAGGCTGTTGGATCCTGGAAGCCATTTGCGGTTATACCAACGAAGAGTTGTATTCCAGCCTCACTGTTGTCAGGCGTGTTGTCCAGGGTGTGCTGAAGCACAGGAAGTGCAAAGCTACTCCTTCGTTTGTGAGGCATACTGTTCTTGTCAAGCTTACGCAAGAAGATGATGTGGCATGCCTCCACAAACAAGTTTATCAGTGGCAAGGCCACAAGGTTGTCTTCATGAAGGTTCACAGGATTGAGCTGCTACGGGACGTCCTCGATGATGTTCATGGAAAGGTCCGTCTTGTGTCCAGCCCAAATTAGATCGAGGCATGAAATAGTTGCCCCAGCTAGTGTTTAATAGTAGTTTGGATTGTGTCTAATTATCCGAACCTTGCCTGTTATCGACCCCTCTGGGGCTAGTACTCTGTTTGAATCCGTCTATGGGAACTGCTGCTACTTTTGTGTGCCCGTGAATCATGTGAGAACCATCGTAATTGTTCCCGAAACAGATGCGTCCTCACTAGTTTTTTCATGAATATGGCATGGTAAGACATAAGTTGTCACGGTTTATCATACGAGCAGTGTTTTTTTTGATGAAATAGAGCACTCATTCGAGAACCGTGCGCCGATGTATACATAAGTACTTGTAAACACTGTTGGTGCTACCCCAATTGTAAGCAGTTGTGCAAAACATGGCACATTGGCTTAGCTCGCTTCAACACTAGGCTATCGACCAGCTAATAATCAACAATCAGCTGTCTGACATATAAGCAACTATGTATCTTGTTACAGTGGTTCATGCAGTTAATTGAGGCCACAATGTAATAAATTCCAAACATTCACACGCAAGTCCAGCGCTCATGTGGAACACTCACATTAAACTCATCTTCATAAAAAACTTGAAAAGCATAAGTTAAGCAATTTTATACATCTCAATGATTCATAGAACATAACAAACATATACTAGTTCACAGCAAAAGACAAAGTTGTGAGAAGGTTTACAAATCAGGAAAAAACAAGCAAGGCTTCTCTGAGCAAAGGGCCTCCCGGCAGGCTTAAATTTCCTGGAGTTCACTCTGGTTTTTTCTTGTTGCCACCATCCAGGGTTAGGTTCTCTCATTCCAGAATAACCAATTATAATTGTGGTCTCACCTAGAATGCTGAACTGAACCATGCGGTGTACTGACCAGCTGAAATGCTTGTGCATTCCACTAAATTTAAGCACCGCTATTTGCAGAAATAAGCAGACCACAATGCCTCTTCTCCGCGCACCTGTCCAAAAAACCGCCGTGCAGCCATGCCAGCTAGTCCTCGGTCCATGGATGAACTGGTAGAAAGTGCATTCTGGACTAGGATGCAGTTGTTTTCGCTCGTCCTTGCACTGCAATTAGGAAGTAAAACATACCAATTAGCTTCTTTTAGACTGCATTCGTCATTCTACCTTAGTTACTACCAATGTAGGGATACCTTGAAGACGGGAGGTTAGACAACGACAACGAGGGATAGCCATGTCATTTTGCGCAGTTGTACTAAAAATGAGGTGTGTGCTTTTGATTGCGCAGATAGAAACGATACAGAGACAGACATCCCGAAACAATATGGAGACAGACATCCCTGTTTGCGCAAATACGAAATACGGTTATTTAAACAGTGACAGATATTACTACTTTCCCCCGTTTCCTCTTAGAACCAAGTCCTAGATTCATGCTACAGCTTTCCCACTTTCTTCCCTATTTGAACCAATGCTTTGAGTCGACTGTATGAACTAGCTTTACTTCTAATAATAGTAGAAGTCTAGGTGGCTTTGGAACAGCGGACGGAAGTAGAAAAGGATCCACACGAAGGGAGCTGGGGCAGTAGAGCAAGGCAGGTTTCGAAGGAATATGTACCTGAGGGTCGTCGGCATGTGGCAAAGACGGCGTCGGGAGGCCGCATCTTGGCCACAATACCGCAGGGAGGAAGAAGGGGTCAGAGGCCCTCCCGAGCCAGCACTCTCTCGGAGAGAATGACACGACCGCCGACCGAGACGCGCGGGCTGCCGTTGGTCTCCTCCCTCGCCGCCGCCGATAGCGTGAATGATGCACCTACACCCCTGCCCCGGTCGAGGTTGTCCAGCTGGATTTGTGACCAGCCGTGAGCTAAGAGAGAGTGTGGCCACCTATGTGTTGCTTAGATCTGGAGAGCATGAGAGAGTGAACAAGAGGAACCCTAGAAAAGCAAGCGCTAAGGCTCCTGCTTTTATATATAGTGGAGTGATTTTGTTGTACCAGCTTCAAAAAAATGCGCTCCTATGTGTACCCATGAGTGGGTGTGAGAGAACTAGTGCGTGCGTGCACCACTTCTCTTCGTGAGAGTACAATATACTATGCCCAAAGAATGTTCACCGCAAGAGTAATAATATAAGTGTGTGACGTGTGAGCTAAAATAAAATGTGTGCGCCGTCTTTTGTTTTTTAGAAGTTCTGAGGGTAGGGTGTGAAGAGCACATATGTGCGTGACGTCTACCTGTAGATAGATGGTGGGTGCGACGTGCGAGTCTGCGAGAGGACTCGGGAGAGTCGTGACTCGTGAGGGTGCATGTGCATGAGAGAGAGGGGGGGCACGTATCAATGCAATGCATGTGTCCGTAAATCATTATCCGACAAACGTTCGCCACAAGCCTTTTTCTGACGAACGCCGTAAGAACCGTTAGATCGGCATCCGACAGTGTCAGTTTTGCCATGTCATTTAACAGAACAGCCACTCCTCCTACACACAAATCTTCCACATGAGTGTTAGCAACTGTCGTATGCTCCCTCCGTTCCGAAATGCAGTGCATATAGCTTTATTGAAAATTCGAACCTCGCAAACTTTTACAGAGTTTTTGTGTACCAAATTGCAAATGTAGAATACCATGTATATATCATTTCATTCATCTTCGAGAGGTAACTATAAAGATGGGTGAGGAGTCTACAAAGAAAGACCATCGTATCACCCGCAGCAATTTCAAGCATCCTTTAGTGTCGAGGAATATCATAGGAACTCTATATGATATGATTTTTATAGGATTTTTTCCTTTAGAGCCAATTGGTTCATAGGAATAGATTCATATACTCCACATTTCAAAGGAAATAAACATGATATCATTTCTATAGCTCTAGAGCCACTTGGTTCATGTGAATGGATTCCTATACTCCCTTAATTTCAAAGGAAAATAAACATTAGCATATATTCAATAGAAAAGTTCCTATGATATGAACCAAATTACATCTCTTTTCTAATCCCTCCTCATAGGAATTCAGGTACATGTCATCTCTAGATTCAATAGAAAAGTTCCTATGATGTGAACCAAATGACATCTCTTTTCCAATCCCTACTCATAGGAATTGAGATGCTCCATGTCATCTCTTTCCCTACAACTTCCATGTATACATCTTCTATTCCTAAATAGATAGTACAACCCACTAGTAGTTTTTTTTCCAAAACATGCAACTATGGCACAAGAACTATATAGTGTGCCAATAACTTTGAAAGATGGTCGCTGGATGAAGCTAACCCGACAGTGCAGAGATAGGCAAATCCGAGCACTACTGCCCGTTGGATATCATCAACATTCCACCAGATTTGCCACATGTACAATTTAGAAGACTCCATGGTTGAACTTAAGCATAATGCACAAACCTCAGAACACAAGCACTTCTCCTTTGTTCTAGAATCTTCTGTATCATAATTGATTCTTTTTTTCTAAATGAATTTCCATTATTTGTTTTTTACTTTATGATTTACAATGCACAACCCCATGAATCTTAACATTTTTATAAAACTAATTGATTTTGAATGAGATGAACTATAAGAACTAAACGAACATCTACATCATGCATATATGACTCAAAGCTTTACATGCTATAGTGTGTATTTATTCATAATTTGGTTTCGAAATCTCATGCGTTCAATACATGTGTACCTTACTAGTTTTGAGTAGAGTAGCAAATTTCACGCGGCCCTGGGTATATCAAAATGCAGGGCCCATGCATCATTGCCTTTCGGTCAAACCTACGTCCACAAGTTTTTGTACGTACTATATCTCCACTAGTCCCCGAACCCAAAATGCTGCCTCGTTCCCGTAAAACCAAGTGGCCCACACATATTTAAGGCGTCGACTCGAACCCGTTTACTACAACGTGGCCCCGCACGCCGTAGTACTCCTACAAACCCTACCGCCGCACTCATCATCGGTTTTCTTCAAGAGGACGAGGGAGAAGCCGATTTATAGTGGAGGCGCTTTAAAAAAAGGATCTATAGTGGAGACCCCTACCCTAGGGTGCCCTAGGTAGCTGCCGCACACATCATTGTTTTCTCTTTTCTTTATGCTCTTGCGCCCTAGAGTGAAATGATGGTTGCTTCATCCGTCCAGCTTAATGCGGGAAAGGTGGGGCTTTGTGATTTGACCCCTCATCACTCATTTTCTACTACTGCGGCGCTACGACCGGGGTGCCTCCAATTCCAACCACTGCTCCGAACTATAATTTGGTGCATCGCACGTGGAACAAGATAGTGGATGAGCCACATTTCGGCCAAAGGGGTCCTGTTAAGTGTGTCGCCATTTCGTGTGCGGACTGACCCTGCTTGAGTTGCTACGCCAACACGACAGGAGTAGCCTACCACTTGGTTTTGGTCCTTGGTGAATCCCGACTATATGAATCGAAAAAGATATGTGTTGAACTACCCTCTCTGTCTCATTTTTTAGGCATCTCGGTTTATAGGGCCTGCAGGTAGTTCTAGGCCATCCATTTGACTAATTAAATATGAGTTACTATGTCACAAAAAATATATCATTGGATTCTTAAGTGGATGTAGTTGTATTTAAAAGTCGAGGGCGGGGCTTTTCCTGCACGGTAGGTGGGGCAGTTCTGCCTAGTCGGTTCGGCAGAGACGCGAGAAGACGAGAGAGTAGGCTGCTGCAAACGTAGGGCTGTGTGATTTGACAACGAGTTACTGCTGGACAGGTGGGGCCCCGTGATTTGACTTGCCATTATCATTTTAACTGCGACGCTACGACCGGCGTGAGTCTCCCGATTCCTGACCACCTCCATACAGGTGCCTCTCCCAATGCTCCACCATGTAGTAGAGGCTGGCTCTTGCATGAGAGCCCACTTCTCCACTTTTTCCTTGCCTCTCTTTCCTCCACATATGCAAAAATGACATGTAAAGCGCACTATTGTACTTACTTTTACTTGCTCCTATAGGTGCTTAAGCTTGCCACATAGGCATAAAGTCTGATGTGGCAAGTTAATCAAGAAGAGAGAGACTAGTTTGGTGACCCAAGGAAGAAATGGTGCTAAGCGCGTGTACCTAGGTGAAAAGACAATTTTGAGTCCATAGCTAATTAAATGAAGCAAACTTAGCAACACCATTTCATTGGAAGAGGTCACTCCTTAGCAAATGCAATAAATACTAGTACTCCCTGTGTCCCATAATATAAGAACATTTTTGGCACTACAGTAGTGTCAGAAATGTTCTTATATTATGGGACGGAGGGAGTACGAAGAAAGAGATAGAGAGGAGTAAAAAATACACTTATAGCCAACCTTATAGCCAACCTTGTTGTAGTATGAGTGACTAAGTGATGACTATGTATGACATGCCAACATCAGATAGCCTAACGCACCGTGTTAAATCTCCAAGGGCGCGACCGCGCGAGCGACGCGATGGTCGTGGTAGGTGCGACCATCATACAGGCTGCTGGCAGCCCTTGGATCTGAGATCAAACGGTCGCATGCTAAGTTGCTGAAAATTTGTAGAATAACCCTCCAGGATAGGATATTCACCCATAGGTCTAGAATCACGCCATGCAACCGTTCGATCTCAGATCCAAGGGCTCTCGGAAGCCCGTATCATGGGAGAATGGAAAGCCACTACCCTGCCATTCGCACGCTGGTAGTTCGCTCCTACTCGTCCCTGCACGTCCTTCAATACTACGACGGTTCGCTCCTAGTCATCCCGTCCATTCACATTACGGCAGTTCCACTAATCCTAACCCTCCTCCCAAATCCATGGCGTCCCAAATCTCCATGATCGGTGGTGAGTACAAGGTTAGAACCATCACCGGCGATGAGTTCGACATCATCTACACCCGTTCTTCCGCGATGGTGAAAGGATGCCTTTCTCGCTTCAGACGCATGTTCGAAACTCAGATGATGAGTGGGTCGCTGGGCTAGATGTTGAGTACACCACAGTCCTGGGACGAGAGAAGGATCTAAAGGACGAAGAGAGGAAGAAGCCCGCCGTGATCCAGGTTTGTGTACATAACGTTTGCTTGGTCTACCACATATGCCATGCCGACGTTGAGTGCCAGGATTTTAAGAACTTCCTCAAGGACAAAACAGTGAAATTCATTACTGTAGACTTTAAGAACGACAAAGAAGTCCTGGGTCGGATAGGCCTCGTTGTAGGCAACCCCTTCGACCTCCAGAAGAATCGCTTGGTGCCCTCTCGTCATCCTTTAATGTTGACCCTGGCAGGAGCCATGGTTCATCCTTCGTACCGTGAACTGGAGAAACCTCATTACACGTTTCATCGTCATGCATGGCAGCGGAATGTACTAGATATAGACCACATACACTACGCTGCAATGGATGGCTACCTTTGTTTCAATATCTACAAGGGTTGGATGAAGAGCAACAACCAAGTGTGTGGTTCAAGCAAAGAAGTATCGGCCAAGAGGAAGAGGGACAAGGACGAAGTCGAGGACGTGGACGAGGACTCTGAGTAAGGTGGCAGTGTCGTTGATCATGGTGGTTCTAAACTTCTAATGCAGTGTCTATCGAATTAGTTGCATAGTTTAATTTCAGGTGTGCTTAGTTTAAGTTGAGGGGTGTGTTGTGCTGAGCCCCCAGCAGAACTATGCTATGTTTCTTCTCGTTACTTTAACTCTTCAGTATGTACATACTACTAGTAATTCTTTAATAGAATTTAGCACCCCATTTAAGCACGTAGTAGCTTTTTTAATAGTACTATATGCATAATTTGGCGACAAGCGCTCTCTATATGTACCACCTTTTTTTTAATTTCAATTTTTGCTCCATGGCGCAATCCATCAATAGTACTACTGTACAAAAGTATACATTTTTTAAAAGGCTAGAGTACTATTCATCACATATATAGCCAGTTAAATTCTCAACCTAGAACGACGTGCATGCCATGTAGTAAACCTATACGGAGGAAGTATAGTAAAAATGAGGTGATTTTACCGAGCGATCGGCGGGGGAGCATGGCCTGTCATGCGGTCCCACGTGTCATGATGTACCAAGGCGATGCGCGTGTCCCTCTTGAGGCATAAGCAATACTACGTGGTTTGAGATGATGGCGAACCGAAGTGTGAAATAATGGTTGCTTCGTCCGTCTGGGAAGGTGCGGCATTGTGATTTGACGTCTCATTGCTCATTACTACTACTGGGCCGGAATGAGTGGGGTGCGTCCCACTGCTGTTCTGCACTGTTATTTGGTGCTTGACACATCGACTCGATTGCTATATGTCCCACATGTCGGCGACAGGAAGTACATAATTCATGAAAGGGAGCATCGACGGAGGAGTATATTACAGAATTCATGAAAGGCAGCGACTTAGTTTTGGAAAAATCTATTTTTACGGAGTACGTACCCACTAGGGTTTATAAGGCTCATCTAAAAAACATTCGTTTTTCCGTTTGATCAGTTTGAATTCTACTATACTAGTAGTAGTACCATTACATGTTGGATTTCGAGGTGCGTTAGATCACCCGACGGAAGCAGTGTCAAGAGGAAACTAACCAATGCATGTACAAGTTCATGGAAATTTAGTGGTCATTCATGCATTCGTTCTAATTAATGCCTCGGTAAACCTTGACAAAAACGAGCGTACTAATTACTTTTGCAAACTATGAAATTAATTCGACCACTCACCGTCTTCCTTGGTTGGAGAGATTTTGAAATTGAGCCATAAACTGGAAAGGAGGGAGTAGTAACTTTTGTCTCGATTACTATTTGTGGCCTTGTATAGATGCAAAATATATTTCTTATAGTGGCCTTGTATAAGTAACTGGAGGGAGTACTAACCAAAGTACGTAGTAGGGACGAGGAGTAAAAGGAGGGAGTAGTAAATTTTTCTCCTCGTGCTGCGAGCCACCGCGCGCGTGGGCGAGGGAGCGGGCGTAAAGGCGTACAGTAGTAGTACTACTACTACTACTCGTAAGCAAGCTTCACCTCATCCCGCGAGCCACCGCGCCCGTGGGCGGGGGAGACGGCGTACTAAGCAAGCTTCTCCTCATTCTGCGAGTTGACGGGACACATCAAAAGTACTCCAGTGTATAGAGCCTTGCCTCTAAGGTAGGCCCCACATGGTTTACCTCTTTTTTTAATTTAACATAACGCGTCAAGTCGCAATTTGTTTGTTCACCCGTGGTAGACGATCGTCCCTCCACCAAGTGGACAACCAGTACACGTGCCAAATTACCACGTGGGCTGCCTTTTTCATACAGAAATGAGCTCCACCATGTACCCGCGCGGGTGTGGTTGGGAAAGAGACGGGAGTACGTGCGCCGTGCGTGCACCTCTTCTCTTCGTGCATGTCCCCCACCTACGTGGGTGTGTGTGAGAGAGATACAAACCTAGACATAATGCGCCGTCCATCCCCATGCCTCCGCCCAGTTCTACCACCAGTCACCCCCACGCCCCACTCCTCCTCACCTTATCTCTCATCTTTCTCCCTCCATTTTTATATACAAGGGGCCACTATCAAAATTACAATTTGCAGATATACAAGGCCACTAACACTAATCGATGCAATAATAATGGTGTTTGCCTCGTGGTACTAGCAAAGGAGGACATTAATTATCCCTTGCATGCATGCGGGAGTTTGTAAAAAATGCATCTTGATGTTCCGTGCAATGCACGGGCATCTTGCTAGTCCATGAAAACAACACATGGCAAAATTCCAGGGCGAATGAGGGATTTGAATCTGTTGGGAGGGGCTGTTTGGATCTTGCCCGGGGTAGCCAAAATATTGGCGACCCTTTTGTCCACCGGTGCCTTTGCCACCGATGAACGAAGAATGGCTCGGGTGCTCATGCTGTCATGCATCGTCCAGCGCGCACGTTGGAGACGAGCTCGCACGAGTTGTGTTTTTTTGTCCCACAACGCCGCCCGAGCCGCCCGCAGACCGACCGACGACCCGCAAATTACGCCATCCAACCGTAGCCGCACACATTATGACATCAACTCAACCAACCGAACGAAATTCATGCAAACACGTAGACAAACTGATATTTCATATAAACAACGACGGAAATCATATAAAATACCGGATTTTCATACAAACATGACGGATTTCATTACATTCAAATGAACTACGCGGTGCTAGTTCTGGACAGCACAGGTATATAATACCTGGCCTAAATGGTCGCCCGCCGATCGATTTGTGTTCCTCATGTCCGGCAGCACGATCATCGGACTGCCGGGAGCCCCGGAGGTATATGCTTCAGCGCAAAGGATGGCTCGCTTCCCCACTGCCCAACTGATATCATTGGCTGGTGTCGAAGATGATGGTGGCCGGCACCGGTTCGAGTTCATCACCGGCCACTACTTCGCCATGGCCGACACCGGCTCGAGTTCATCCTAACATTCCCCTCTTCCGTGGAGCCCATGCGGGGTCGACGAAGGTCGTTGCAACAAAAGTATTTGGCGAGACACCTGCTGTGTACGCCGGCGTCGCCTCCGCAGTGGCCTTCATGGGACCCAAGCGGCGGCGGCCTCCCGTGTTCTACTTCTCCTTGATGATGGCGGCGGACGCGGAGGCGCTGGCCACTAACTCGTTGCTCTCCACGCACCCGGCTTCTGTCGCTGCTTGCATGGCGCGGCCGCCGGCATGGGAGTCTCGGCCACAGAAACAGGAGACGCGGTACGAGGCGGCGGCATGGACGGCAGCAATGACGCCCATGCGCCGCTCCTCGTCGAGCTGGCCTGGAGCGGCGAGTTGCTGAACCGCGCGCCGGCTTGGGGCTGCAACTGGCTCCGTCGAGCGAGGGGAGGGAGGTGGATCAGCGAGATGCATAGCTCGTATCCGGCGGGCTACCCAGCCGGCTTGGATGCAGAATAACTACTCTTCGTAAGCCATTGTAAGAGTGGACAAAATGGTGGAGGAGATAGGGGAGCAGCGGAGGTGTGCGATTCTTGGCCGGCGTTTGGCCTCGTTTAAATAGGAGATTAAATAGACAACGGACGGGAGGATCTCGGCCGGCGTTGCGTTTAACACTGGCCTGGTCATGAACGGACATGTGTACAGAGTGGGTTTCTCGGCTTCCACACGGGCGGGTTTCATGGAGGCGTTTGAATGCGGCACGGAGGCGTGTTCAGCCGGGCGTGCCGCGAGTGGCGCCCTCGACTCTAACCTAGGACACCACACCGTTCTTCCACTAACGTGTGGGCTCTTTGGGTGCATGGCCTGCATGTCAGTGACCCAACGTAGGCAGCGCACAGTAGAGGAACCTTTGGTGGGCCAGGGCGGTCAGAAGCGGGCATTTCATAAACCGATGATTGTTCATTGAGTGTGACATCATCTTTTTCATGTAGATAAGCCTACTATGTTGATAGCCCGTTCGATACGTTGTGATTCATAAAGACCGCTGCAAACATCAATGTTCTACTTATCACAGATAAGATTGATTAATACCCGTAACAATCCATGTCCTTAACAAAGGGTGCATGCACATATAGGTTGAGCGTGTGGCTTGCGTCGTGTGTTGTGTGCATGCAGGCGTGCGAGTGTTGCGTGCGTGCAAGGGTACGTTTCAGTGTTGCATGCATGGGTGCGTACGTGCGTGTGTTCATGAGTGCATGTGTATATGTCAGTGTTGCACGCCAGCATGTGTGCGTGTGTATGTGTCAGTGTTGCATGCCTACATGCGTGCGTGCATGTGTACGTGCGGGGTGAGGCTACATCTGGTCATTAGATTTTCCAGCCGTTGGATACGAAATCAAGGGCCTCCAGTTTATCATCAAACTCCACCCCCCTGAGCCGCCAGCCACCACCGGCCGAACCGCCAGCCCCCGCCGCCCGTGGCCGGCCCGCCCTCCCCGAAACCACTCCCCACCGCTGGTCCGCCGCCGCACCGTCCATCCCTCTAGCCCCCCCACCGAGATTTTTCTCCGGGGATCCCCACCCCACCGCCCAATGAAGGCCCCCCCAACCGCCGGTGACTGCCAACCAGAGATCTCACGACTTCGAATACCCACCGACCACTAATTTATTACCATTTCTGTCCTTCATATACGCGCTGACGGGTGGGCCCTATGGTAATGTGCGCTGCTGAATGTGGACCGTTTGACTGGTCAATTGATCGTCTTATCAACAAATTACGGAGCTCTATGGTGAGCCAGTGACCATATGATCACCCTAAAATGTACTCCTATTTTATTAACACAGTACAGACTCAAACTACCATTTCTTTCTTTCATATACGGGCTGACAGGTGGGCCCCACAGTTACGCGCCCCGATGGTGCAACACTAGTTGCGCCGCGTGGAACGTTTGACATGTCAATTGATTGTGTCATCAACAAAATACGAAGTTGTACGGGTGAGCCAGTGACCGAATAATCATGATATGTATTTGTTTAACACGGTACAGACGCAAGGGCTCATATATACGCGCAAGCACTCACCGCTATAAGCGCACACACGCGAACCCTATCCCTATGAGCACCTTCGAGAGAGTGGGCCAGCATATATGATCTTGAGATTTTACGAAGTCACCATAGGTGCCTCGTAGTCGAGTGGAACGTCTCCTCCCACTGAACATACATCGCTGGAAAATACTGAAATTAACACAAGATAAATGCGAGCACCGGGACTTTAACCTTGGTGGGCTCGAGAAACCACTGTCCTCTAACCATCCAACCACATGTTGGTTAGCACGACAAAATGTATGTGGTGACCGTGATGAGCTTATTCTGAAGTCCAGTGACCATATCGTGCTTTCGCTTCAAATACAATGACCGTAAGTGTCGTCAACAAAATACGGAGCACGCATCAAATGCAAAGTCCGTCAGTGTCATCAACAAAATATGGAGACGTATCATGAGCTAGATACCATTGTACTATTGTATATGCTTATTTTCTTAGTGGCCGATTGCGTGTGTGGTGTGGTGGGCACATCATTTCTAGTTGTGGTGGGTCAACATGAAGACTCATGGGTCGGTTCCATCCTGCGCCACATATAGGTTGGACCAAGACGTGTTATACGAAGACCCATGTGGAGGACTCGGCGTACAACACGAAGCTACCAGAGTCGCGGAGGACTCTATCCCCACTGGTGATAAGCCGACTATATATGATTTGTAACCCTAGGCCCTTAGTATGTTATACAAGCTTGGGGGCTAGTTCATCGATAGTATACACACACGCACAATGCCTGGTATTCACGTGTACTTTGTACACACCCCTATCACTAATATACAGTACCAGGAGTAGGCTCTTTCTTCAACTGCAAGGGTCCGATCCAAACTAGGGTAAAACTTTGCCTCGTATTACCATTCAGCCTAACAGCCAGGGATATCCTACCGAATGATATGATGAAATCATATCTGCCAACTACTAAGAGAGAGGTGTGTCGGGGGGGGGGGCAATGTGTGCGAGAGAGGCCCAAAGATAATGTGCGTGCGAGAGACATGTAGGCACATATATGTGCGTATAGAGGGCTAGTAGATACCGTGCATGTGTATATATGCATGTGAGAGAAATAGTGTTTTCCAACTGAGATTAGTGAAAAGAGTGGTACATAGTAGTTAGAAAGAGAGAGAGAGAGAAACAGAGAGAGCATGTGCGTGAGACACCCCGACACCCTGAGAGAGATTGTGAGCATGTGTGAAAGAGAAATGTGGACGCATATAAAGTGTGTGCACTTATGCGTTAGATAGAGAGATATATAACACGTTTGTGAGAACGGGGCGAGGCATAGTGCATCTACGTGTAAAAGGCGGTTCTACGTATTAAATTAAAATATAAATGGCATTATTATTTTTGGATGAGATCCTGAATTTTGCAAATTGCGTATGGACGAAAATTGGTCTATCAGACAGCCATACTCTATTGAATTCTAGCATGTGCATGTGTTTATTTCATATTATCGATCCATAGAGTGAGAGCGGTTTGAAATACATGCAATGGATGCTTTTGCAAATCATATATAAACATTAATTAGTGCACTCCATGTTGTTAGTGTGAAGCACTTTATACATTTGTCACTTGCATGGATACATTCCAAATTGCTAGCTACAAAATAGAATACATGTCGAATTCAACATAAAGGGGGTTTCAAAGATTCGAGTTCATAGGAAGTGCATTCATCTATTTGAACCCGAAATAATGGCATTTGTAAATCAGATGTAAAAGGGGGCATCAATCTTTGTTGTGAGTTTGAACATGCTATATATATTCATACGCATATCTAACTTTTTTTTGCAACCAAGGAGATAATATTTGGAACCATGCATGAACTGAGGTAAGTTGCATATTTTTAAATATATACTCGTGTACAATGTATATTCAAATGTACCCCGTCCATTCCAAAATAATCGTAGCTTTAGGATTTTCAAGAGTAAAGATTTGTGAAGTTTGACAAATCCTGAAAGTTCAATTCAAGAGAACCGAAAACGTTAATGCTTCTGCTCCCAAATATTGAACGAAGCGCCAAATAAGCTTCTGGTCACCCGAAACCGCGCGAGACTAATGTTTTGGTGGTAGGAATTACTGTCCTGACTCTGGCCCGTGTATCCTATCGGCCCAATGTCCAAAGGTCTAAATCGGGGTAGGTTTGTAACTTCACCAAGACGCCAGTCTCAACCGCCTCCGAGAAGCATTCATACGCCGTGGGCGCTACCCATGCGCTTGGCCGAAATCTATCCCGCCCACATTTGGGACACCTGACATGACTGTCCTACCCCCAACCCGCAATATGTCCGAAATTTTAGATGAGGGCAAAGTTTGTAACTTTCCCCAAATTTCAAACAAGCGCGTCTCAAACCGAAACATTGTTCCCCCTTAGTTCCCCGCCTCCCTCCATTTCCCCATTCATACTCCGTGGGCGCGAAAACGCCCTCTCCACCAACCGCGAAACCCCAGCCTCCTCCGTCCTCCACCCCATAGCGGCCAATCCACCGCCGCCCTCCTCCATCACGCCGGAGCCGGTACCCCGACGTCGTCATCCAACGCAACCGCAACCGCAACGCTCTCAAGGACTTAGCAGCTGAAGCCGAGGCAGAGCTGCCTCCACGACGCCAATGCCGACGTGCGCCACACCAGAACCACTCCGACCATGCCGTCCTGCGCCTCACTGCTGCGGCTCCACTGTCGCAACCGCCCACCGCACCGGAGCTGTTCCCACTTCGCCGTCGTTCGCCGCCTCGGATCTTCTTCCCTGCCACCGACAGACGACCACGGCACCCCACTCAACAACTTGGCCATGGGTTCGTCCAAGGCTACACCTTCCTCCACAACTTCTGGTTTCTGGCGAACAATAAGAAGATCGTCGGAAAAACAGAAGGAGGACACAGCATTGCCAGCAGAAAGAGGTACTCCTCTTCCCTTATTCGTGCAAATCTTACGTCTCCGCTCACACCGTATTCATCCCACGAAAGAAACTAGTTGAGTGCTTCTTACTGCATCTTCTTTGTGATATTAAATGCACAAGGTTTCCTCCCTTTTACTATTTCACCTTTGCGAGAGGTCAGTAGCCCGCCTGGTTTTCAATTCAGGGTCAGTCGAACCACAATTAAAAGAATTAGCACCCGCTTAGGCGCGCGGAGCACCTAGTCCGCCTGTTCCCCGGGGAAGCGGCGCATCGGTGTCTATCATAGGGGTGTGGGGCGCAGGAGCTGCTTGCGCCCGATCTAGAGGTCGGCGGGGCTTGAATGGATGGCCGGGGGCGGTGCCAAGCATGGCGGTGCGGTGAGGTCGAGGGGAGGGCATAGGCAGGGGAGGAATACTGGGCCGGTGGTTGCTGGCATTTCGAGGAAGATCGTCAACACTGACTGGCTGGAGGTAGATGAAGGCGATCTGCCCGTTCTTTGTGCATGGGACGGTGCAGAAAAAATTGACTGACCTATTTGCTTTCAGTCAACTGTTATTTTCATAGAATCCTGTAGTAATTTAGTGTGCCATGCATGTTGTAGAGCTATCATATGTCTCCCGTCATTTATTTCTCACCGACCTGCTATCTGCTACCTTTACACTGTAGTAATTGTGCACACACTTCACCCATACTCACACTATTGTTTTTTTATGCATGGGTATTTCAAACTCTGACGCAGTGTTGATGAATGCAGAAAAGAAAAGACAGAAGTTGCTCCAGTGTAATTCGAAGATAAGCACTAAGTGTTTCAGCGCTGTAATGGGTGCAGTGTCAGCAGTTGGAGACAGTAAACGTAGCTCTGCAGTTGATGATCTCAATTGCCACACACAACCATCCCAGGTGCTTGCTTTAACTTCATGCTGTCAAATGTGGCTGCATGTTGCATATGGTGTCTAGATTGTATTGCTTCCAATTTGGTTAAATTGCATCTACTTACTTTACACATTATACCTTTGATAATGACATGCCTTCCTGTTTTTGATACATACTACATATGTCTATTAACCATGTTCGTACATCAAACTAATGCTCTTTTGTATCCCTCGTCAATCACTTATGATGGGACAGTCACCCGAGTGGGTTACTGTGAGACGTCCTACTCGTTTAAATAGTGTAGTGTCATCCTCCCCACATGATTCTCAAGAAACAACAAGGCTAAATGAAGATAGTCAACATAGCTCTCTAGTTGATCACCGCAATTCCCTCACACCACCATCACAGGTGCTTGCTCTTACTTGGCAGTGTGATATGTGATTGCATGTTGCATATGGTGTCTACCTTGTAATGCTTCTAATTAGGGTAAATTGCATCTGCTTAGTTAACACATTATACCTGTGAATATGACATGCCTTCCTGTTTTTGGTACATACTATGTCTTTCTATTAACCATGTTCTTACATCAAACTACTTTTCTTGTGTATCCCTCATCAATGCTCCTAATTTGTTAAATTGCATATCCTTAGCTTACACATTATACATGTGAATATGACACGCCTTCCTGTTTTTGGTACATACTACATCTGCCTATCACACCATGTTCTTACATCAAACTACTATTCTTGTGTATCCTGCGTCTATCGCTTATGATGAGATAGTCACACGTGTGCGTTTATATGGGACGCAATACTCTTATAAAGAATGCAATTTCATCCTCTCCACATGATTCTCAAGAAACAGCAAGCCTAAATGAAGATATTGAAAGTAGCTCTGTACCTGAAGACCGCACTTCCCCTACACCACCATCACAGGTGCTTGCTCTAACTTCGCAGTGTGATATGTGGTTGCATGTTGCATACGGTGTCTAGCTTGTAATGCTTCTAATTAGGGTAAATTGCATCTGCTTAGTTTACACACTATACCTGTGAATATGACATGCCTTCCTATTTTTGGTACACACTACATCTATGTGTTAACCTTGTTCTTACATGAAACTACCTCTCTTCTATATCCTGCATCAATCACTTACGATGAGTCACCTTTATTCGTTGCATATTGCATATTATTTCTAGCCTGTTGCCATGTATTGCTTCTAATTTGGTCAAATACATTTGTTAGGGCACCCTTTTAATTTGGCAGAGTGATATTGGTTTCATCTTTCATATGGTTTCTAGCTTGCATCGATTCTAACAAGTTCAAGCACCTTGTGCTTAGTTTACACTTTATACATCATACATGTCAATATGTCACGCTGTCCTGTTTTTCATACATATTCCATCCTCCTATCATGCGGCTGCCTTACATGAAAGTAGTGTTTGTCAGTATCATGCATCAATGAGTTCTGAAGAGCAAATTTTATTCCTTTTTCTTGTGGGTTTGACTTGACAAGGCAAAATCAAGAAAGAGGAAGGAAAAGAGTAAGGAAGGCGATGATGGTGGTCCTCTACAACAACGTAAACAGAGCATCTGTACCGATTCTCCTTGTACTGATAGTGCATTACAAGGTCCAAGTCTCCGCTCCCCTACTCCACCATCCAAGGTGCTTGCTCTAACTTGGTAGTGTGATATCTGGTTGCATGTTGCATATGGTGTCTAGCTCGTATTGCTCCTAATTAGTGTAAACTGCATCTGCTTAGCTTACACATGATACATGTGAATATGACACGCTTTCCTGTTTTTGGTACATACTATATCTGTCTATCACACCATGTTCTTACATGAAACTACTCTTCTTCTGTATCCTGCATCAGTCACTTATGATGGGACACCTTTAAGTTGCCAGTGTGATATTGGTTTGCGTCTTGAATATGATTTCTAGCATGTATTGCTTCTAGTTTGATGAACGCAACCTATGACGAGACATTTTTAACTTGACAGAGTGATATTGATTGCACCTTCCATATGGTGTCTTGCAGTGTTTCTAATTTGTTGAAGTGCCTTCTGCTTAGTTACCACATCATAGGTGTGAATATGTCAAGCCGTCCATTTTTTCGTACATATTCCATCCTCGTATCATGACTTTGCCTTTCATCAGAGTAGTGTTCGTCAATATCATGCATGAATGAGTTCTGAAGAGCGAATGATATTCCTTTTTCTTGTCGGTATGACCTCACAATGCAAAATCAATAAAGCTGAAGGAAATTGGCAAGGCATTGGATGATGGTGGTCCTTCCGAGCAACTGAAACGGAGGTTCTCTATAGATTCTACTCCGCCATCCTCCTAACAAGATTCACAAGACAACGCAAGGCTAGACAGTCAACGTAGCTGTGTAGATGATGAGCACATCTCCCCTACTCCACCATCACAGGTGCTTGCTCTAACTTGGCACTATTATATGTGGTTGCATGTTGCGTATGATGTCTAGCTTGTATTGCTTCTAACTTTGTTGAATTTCATCTCCTTACTTTACACATAATGCCTGTGAATATGACATGTGTTCCTGTTTCTACATCAGACTACTATTCTTGCATATCCCGCATCAGTCACTTATGATAAGGCACCTTTAAGTCGCCACTATGATATTGGTTGTGTCTTGCATATGATTTCTAGCATGTACTGCTTCTAATTTGTTGAAACGCCATACAGTTTGAACTTGGCAGAGTGATATTGGTTGCATCTTTCATATGGTGTCTAGCTTGCAGTGCTTCTAATTTGTTGAAATGCCTTCTGCTTAGTTACCACATCATAGGTGTGAATATGTCACACCATCCTGTTTTTCATACATATTCCATCCTCGCATCATGTGTTTGCCTTTCATTTGAGTAGTGTTCGTCAGTATCATGCATGAATGAGTTTTGAAGAGCGAATTTTATTCCTTTTTCTTATCGGTTTGACTTCACAATGCAAAATCATTACAGTTGAAGGAAATTAGTCCGACAGTGGATGATGGTGGTCCTTCAGAGCAACTCAAACAGGGGGTCTCTACAGATTCTACCCCGCCATCCTCCCAAAAAGATTCGCAAGAAAACACAAGGCTGGACAGTCAACGTAGCTGTGTAGATGATGAGCACATCTCCCCTACTCCACCATCACAGGTGCTTTTTCTAACTTGACACTATTATATGTGGTTGCATGTTGCGTATGATGTCTATCTTGTATTGCTTGTAACTTGAATTACATCTGCTTACTTTACACATAATGCCTGTGAATATGACACGTGTTCCTGTTTCTAGAACATACATGTACATGATGAGCACATCTCCCATACTCCACCATCACAGGTGCTTGCTCTTACTTGGGACTGTTATACGTGGTTGCATTTTCCGTATGATGTCTAGTTTGTATTGCTTCTGATTATGTTGAATTGCATCTGCGTAGCTTACAACTTATACCTGCAACGATCACTTACCCATAAGACACATTTAACTTGGGACTGTGATGTAGGTTGCATCTTGCATTGTCTTCTAGCTTGTACTGCTTCTAATTTCTTGAAATGGCACTTACGACGAGACACTTTTTACCTGATAGAGTGATATTGGTTGCATGTTCATATGGTGCCTAGCTTTCATTTCTTCTAATTTTGTTGAAATTCCTTCCGCTTACTGTTTTTTCATACATATTCCATCCTCCTATCGTACATGTGAATATGAAATGCTGTCTTTTTTTGTATATATTCCATCCTCCTATCCCACGCTTGCCTTACATCAAGGTAGTGTTCGTCTGTATCATGCATCAACCAGTTATGCAGAGCTAATTTTATTCATCTTCTTGTGGTTTTGACTTCATAAGGCAATATCAGAAAATAGGAAGGAAAAGAGTAAGTTAGGGGATATTGGTGGTCCTCCGCACCGATGCAAACAAAGACTCTCTAGATTTGCCACTGCTACTGCTAATGAAGTTGAAGTCCCAAGTCTACATGATGAGTTCATCTCCCGTACTCCACCATCGCAGGTGCTTGCTCTAAGTTGACAATGTGATAATTGGTTTCATGTTGCATATGTTGTCTAGCCTGTATTTCTTCTATTTTGATTAAATTGCACCTGCTGAGTTTATACGTTATACATGTGCATATGACATGGCTTTCTGTGTCTAGAATACACAACATCTATCTATCATACCATGTTCTTACATCAAAGTACTGCTGTTGTGTATCCCGCATCAATCACTCATGATTGGACTCTTTTAATATGGCAGTTTGATAGTGGTTGCATCTTGCATTGATTTCTACGTTGTACTGCTTCTAATTTTTCGAATTGCCACTTATGACAAGACACTTTTAACTTGGCAGAGTAATATTGGTTGCATCTTTCATATGGTGTCTAGCTTGCATTATTTCTATTTTCTTGAAAATCCTTCTGCTTAGTTTGCACATCGTAGCTGTGAATATGTCATGCTATCCTGTTTTTCTTACATATTCCATCCTCATACGATTGTCTTACATCAAAGTATTGCTTGTCTGTATCATGCATCAGTGAGTTCTGAAGAGTGATTTTATTCTTTTGTGTTGTGGGTACAGCTTGACATGGCAAAGTCAAAAAAGATCAAGGAAAATAATATAGTAGGGAGTGCTGTTACTCGTCGGGTGAAACGAAAAAGGTTTTGCCATCGAGATTCTGCTGGTACTTATAGTGCAGTAGAACATCCAAATCCACCGGCTAAAATCTACAAACACAGTATCACCTGCTCCACCAGCTGCAGCATCCGCTTCAACTGTACCAGCATCTCAACCAGTTACTCGTTCGTTTGCTCCGGAACTAGCCAGTTCCCAAGCTACCTTCACACCTAACACTACTTCCAAAGCACTGCTGACACAACATGACTTGGCAAGATCAGATGAACCTCATGAGCATCAACACCAAGACGGTACCTGACCGAGTCAAGTTGCAGTTGCATGCTCCTTTATATGTACTCTCACAGTTTGATGTACACTAACACTTTCCATATTCGTTGTTGAACTAGCACCACGGTGCAAGAGGAAACAGACATCAGGGATAGTGCTTGGCAGATTAACAAAATCTAAAGGAGGAAGAATGGAGATCCATTTTGAGGCAGGTTTAAAAAGGCCACATGATGCTACAGAGTCAGCCAAGTTAGCATCAGAGGCAGCCGTTGCCGTTAGGTGTCATGCACATATCCTCCCAACGTGGATCCAGTACAGGAATGAGAAAGACAATACCCAGTTTAACACCTTCCTTGACCATTTATCCGTAAGTAATGTTATTCATCGCAATTAGGAATATTGTCTTGCTCTGTCCCATACTTTCTAGCTTCCTCCTAATAAGACTCACATTCTTTTTTCAACAGATGAGGTTCAAGTTGGATCCGAAAGATGATGCAACTAAACAAGCATGCACTCATGCTTTTCAGTCTGCTCTGTGACAGTATCGGTACCACCTTAGAAAATCTCACTTTGAAGGCAAGGCTAACAATGAAATCGCCCAAACATCTCCAGTGGAATATATTACAGATGAAGACTGGACATCCCTCGTTAAACACTGGTCTGATCCAAAGTATCAGGTAGGCTATATGTATTTGATCAGACCACATATTGAACTTGTATTTATATATGTGCCTTACAAGTGTATCTTCTTCTAGGCTAACTGTTTGAAGAACAAAACCAACCGTTCTAAAGTGAAATTCCAACAGACAACAGGATCTCGCAGCTATATTGCACACTGCGAGGTGATGTCTACTACACAACCTTATTCTTGTAGACGTTGTTGGGCCTCCAAGTGCAGATGTTTGTAGGACAGTAGCAAATTTCCCTCAAGTGGATGACCTAAGGTTTATCAATCCGTAGGAGGCGTAGGATGAAGATGGTATCTCTCAAGCAACCCTGCAACCAAATAACAAAGAGTCTCTTGTGTCACCAACACACCCAATACAATGGTAAATTGTATATGTGCACTAGTTCGGCGAAAAGATGGTGATACAAGTGGTATATGGATAGTAGATAAAGGTATTTGTAATCTGAAAATATAAAAACAGCAAGGTAACTAATGATAAAAGTGAGCGTAAACGGTATTGCAATGCGTTGAAACAAGGCCTAGGGTTCATACTTTCGCTAGTGCAAGTTCCCTCAACAATAATAACATAATTGGATCACATAACTATCCCTCAACATGCAACAAAGAGTCACTCCAAAGTCACTAATAGCGGAAAACAAACAAAGAGATTATGGTAGGGTACAAACCACCTCAAAGTTATTCTTTCCAATCAATCCGTTGGGCTATTCCTATAAGTGTCACAAACAGCCCTAGAGTTTGTACTAGAATAACACCTTAAGACACAAATCAACCAAAACCCTAATGTCACCTAGATACTCCAATGTAACCTCAAGTATCCGTGGGTATGATTATACGATATCCGTCACACAATCTCAGATTCATCTATTCAACCAACACATAGAACCTCAAAGAGTGCCCCAAAGTTTCTACCGGAGAATCACGACGAAAACGTGTGCCAACCCCTATGCATAGGTTCATGGGCGGAACCCGCAAGTTGATCACCAAAACATACATCAAGTGAATCATGTGATATCCCATTGTCACCACAGATATGCATGGCAAGACATACATCAAGTGTTCTCAAATCTTTAAAGACTCAATCCGATAAGATTACTTCAAGGGGAAAACTCAATCCATTACAAGAGAGTAGAGGGGGAGGAGAAACATAAGATCCAACTATAATAGCAAAGCTCGCGATACATCAAGATCATGCCAAATCAAGAACACGAGAGAGAGAGATCAAACACATAGCTACTGGTACATACCCTCATCCCCGAGGGAGAACTACTCCCTCCTCGTCATGGAGAGCACCAGGATGATGAAGATGGCCACCGAAGAGGGATTCCCCCCTCCGGAAGGGTGCCAGAATGGGTCTAGATTGGCTTTTGGTGGCTACGGAGGCTTCTGGCGGTGGAACTCCTAATCTATTGTGCTCCCCGATCATTTTAGGGTATATGGAGATATATAGGCGGAAGAAGTACGTCAGGGGAGCCACGAGGGGCCCACGAGGGTGGAGGGTGCGCCCAGGGGGGTGGGCGCGCCCCCTACCTTGTGGCTTCCTCGAAGCTTCCTTGACGTGGACTCCAAGTCTCCCGGGTTGCCTTCCTTCCAAAAATAAGTTCCGTGAAGTTTCAGGTCAATTGGACTCTGTTTGATTTTCCTTTTCTGTGATACTCTAAAAGAAGGAAAAAACAGAAATTGGCACTGGGCTCTGGGTTAATAGGTTAGTCCCAAAAATAATATAAAAGTGTATAGTATAGCCCATAAACATCCAAAACAGAAGATAATATAGCATGGAGCAATAAAAAAATTATAGATACATTGGAGACGTATTAGCATCCCCAAGCTTAATTCCTGCTCGTCCTCGAGTAGGTAAATGATAAAAACAGAATTTTTGATGTGGAATGCTACCTAACATATTTATCCATGTAGTTCTGTTTATTGTGGCAAGAATATTCAGATCCATAAGATTCAAGACAAAAGTTTAATATTGACATAAAAATAATAATACTTCAAGCATACTAACAAAGTAATCATGTCTTCTCAAAATAACATGGCCAAAGAAAGCTATCCCTACAAAATCATATAGTCTGGCTATGCTCCATCTTCACCACACAAAATTTTTAAATCATGCACAACCCCGATGACAAGCCAAGCAATTGTTTCATACTTTTGATGTTCTCAAACTTTTTCAATCTTCACGCAATACATGAGTGTGAGCCATGGATATAGCACTATGGGTGGAATAGAAGGGTGGTTGTGGAGAAGACACAAAGGGAGAAGATAGTCTCACATTGACTAGGCATATCAACGGGCTATGGAGATGCCCATTAATAGATATCAATGTGAGTGAGTAGGGATTACCATGCAACAGATGCACTAGAGCAATAAGTATATGAAAGCTCAACAAAATAAACTAAGTGGGTGTGCATCCAACTTGCTTGCTCATGAAGACCTAGGGCATTTTGAGGAAGCCCATCATTGGAATATACAAGCTAAGTTCTATAATGAAAAATTCCCACTAGTATATGAAAGTGATAACATAGGAGACTCTCTATCATGAAGATCATGGTGCTACTTTGAAGCAAAAGTGTGGTAAAAGGATGGTAGCATTGCCCCTTCTCTCTTTTTCTCTCATTTTTTTGTATTTTTTTATTTGGTCCTTCTCCTTTTTTATGTCCTCTTTTTTTGGGCTTCTTTGGCCTCTCTTTTTTTCGTCCGGAGTCTCATCCCGACTTGTGGGGGAATCATAGTCTCCATCATCCTTTCCTCACTGGGACAATGCTCTAATAATGATGATCATCACACTTTTATTTACTTACAACTCAAGAATTACAACTCGATACTTAGAACAAAATATGACTCTATATGAGTGCCTCCGGCGGTGTACCGGGATGTGCAATGACTCATGAGTGACATGTATGAAAGAATTATGAATGGTGGCTTCGCCACAAATACAATGTCAACTACATGATCATGCATAGCGATATGACAATGATGGAGTGTGTCATAATAAACGGAATGGTGGAAAGTTCCGTGGCAATATATCTCGGAATGGATATGGAAATGCCATAATAGGTAGGTATGGTGGCTATTTTGAGGAAGGTATATGGTGGGTGTATGATACCGTCGAAAAGTGTGCGGCACAAGAGAGGCTAGCAATGGTGGAAGGGTGAGAGTGCGTATAATCCATGGACTCAACATTAGTCATAAAGAACTCACATACTTATTGAAAAAATCTATTAGTTATCGAAACAAAGTACCACACGCATGCTCCTAGGGGGATAGATTGGTAGGAAAAGACCATCGCTCGTCCCCGACCTCCACTCATAAGGAAGGCAATCAATAAATAAATCATGCTCCGACTTCATCACATAACGGTTCACCATATGTGCATGCTATGGGAATCACAAACTTTAACACAAGTATCTCTCAAATTCACAACTACTCACTAGCATGACTCTAATATTACCATCCTCATATCTCAAAACAATCATCAAGTATCAAACTTCTCTTAGTATTCAATGCACTTTATATGAAAGTTTTTATTATACCCCTCTTGGATGCCCATCATATTAGGACTAATTTCATAACCAAAGAAAATTACCATGCTGTTTAGGACTCTCAAAATAATATAAGTGAAGCATGAGAGTTCGTCTATTTCTACAAAATAAAACCACCACCGTGCTCTAAAAAGATATAAGTGAAGCGCTAGAGCAACAACAAACTACTCTGAAAGATATAAGTGAAGATCAATGAGTAGTTAAATAATTATTTAGTTATGTGAAGACTCTCTAACATTTAATAATTTAATATCTTGGTATTTTATTCAAACAGCAATCAAAACTAAATAAAATAAAATGACGCTCCAAGCAAAACACATATCATGTGGTAAATAAAAATATAGCTCCAAGTAAAGTTACCGATGAACGAAGACGAAAGAGGGGATGCCTTCCGGGGCATCCCCAAGTTTGGCTTTTAGGTGTCCTTAGATATTACCTTGGGGTGCCTTGGGAATCCCCAAGATTAGGCTCTTGCCACTCCTTATTCCATAGTCCATCGAATATTTACCCAAAACTTGAAAACTTCACAACACAAAACTTAACAGAAAACTCGTAATCTCCGTTAGCGAAAGAAAACAAAACACCACTTCAAGGTACTGTAATGAACTCATTATTTATTTATATTGGAGTTAAACCTACTGTATTCCAACTTCTCTATGGGTTGTAAACTCTTTTACTAGCCATAGATTCATCAAAATAAGCAAACAACACACGAAAAACAGAATCTGTCAAAAATAGAACAGTCTGTAGTAATCCGGATCAAACGTATACTTATGGAACCCCAAAAATTCTAAAATAAATTTCTGGACCTGAGGAATTTATCTATTAATCATCTGCAAAAAGAATTAACTAAATAGCACTCTCCAATAAAAAATGGCAGCAATTCTCGTGAGCGCTAAAGTTTCTGTTTTTTACAGCAAGATCATAAAGACATCACCCAAGTCTTCCCAAAGGTTCTAATTGGCACAAACACTAATTAAAACATAAAACCACATCTAAACAGAGGCTAGATGAATTATTTATTACTAAACAGGAGCAAAAAGTAAGGAACTAAAATAAAATTGGGTTGCCTCCCAACAAGCGCTGTCGTTTAAAGCCCCTAGCTAGGCATGATGATTTCGATGATGCTCACATAAAGGATAATAATTGAAACATAAAGAGAGCATCATGAAGAATATGACCAGCACATTTAAGTCTAACCCACTTCCTATGCATAGGGATTTTGTGAGCAAACAACTTATGGAAACAATAATCAATTAGCATAGGAAGGTAAAGCAAGCAAAACTTCAAGATTTTAAGCACATAGAGAGGAAACTTGGTATTATTGCAATTCCTACAAGCATATATTCCTCCCTCATAATAATTTTCAGTAGAATCATGAATGAATTCAACAATATAACTATCACACAAAGCATTCTTTTCATGATCTACAAGCATAGAATTTTTATTACTCTCCACATAAGAAAATTTCTTCTCATGAATAATAGTGGGAGCAAACTCAACAAAATAACTATCATGTGAGGCATAATCCAATTTAAAGTTAAAATCATGATGACAAGTTTCATGGATATTGTCGGTGTCAAAACCGGTGGATCTCGGGTAGGGTGTCCCGAACTGTGCATCTAGGCCGGATGGTAACAGGAAGCAAGCGACACGAAGTTTTACCCAGGTTCGGGCCCTCTTGATGGAGGTAAAACCCTACGTCCTGCTTGATTAATATTGAATATATGGGTGTTACAAGAGTAGATCTACCACGAGATCAAAGAGGCTAAACCCTAGAAGCTAGCCTATGGTATGATTGTATATTGTGATTGTTGTACTACAGACTAAAACCCTTCGGTTTATATAGATACCGAAGAGGGTTAGAGTTACACAAGGTCGGTTACAAAGGAGGAGATATCCATATACGTATTGCCTAGCTTGCCTTCCACGCTAAGTAGAGTCCCATCCGGACACGAGACGAAGTCTTCAATCTTGTATCTTCATAGTCTAACAGTCCGGCCAATGGAGATAATCCGACTGTCCGGAGACCCCCTAATCCAGGACTCCCTCAGATATCATTAATCTTTATAGCATACAAGTCATCACAATAATCATCATAAATAGGGGGCATGCTCTCATCATAATAAATTTGCTCATCAAAACTCGGGGGACAAAAAATATCATCTTCATCAAACATAGCATCCCCAAGCTTGTGGCTTGGCATATCATTAGCATCATGGATATTCAAGGAATTCATACTAACAACATTGCGATTATGCTCCTCATTCAAATATTTAGTGCCAAACATTTTATATATTTCTTCTTCTAGCACTTGAGCACAATTATCCTTTCCATCATACTCACGAAAGATATTAAAAAGGTGAAGCGTAGGAGACAAACTCAATTCCATTTTTTTATAGTTTTCTTTTATAAACTAAACCAGTGATAAAACAAGAAACTAAAAGACTCGATTGCAAGATCTAAAGATATGCCTTCAAGCACTCACCTCCCCAGCAACGGCGCCAGAAAAGAGCTTGATGTCTACTACACAATGTTCTTCTTGTAGACGTTGTTGGGCCTCCAAGTGCAGAGGTTTGTAGGACAGTAGCAAATTTCCCTCAAGTGGATGACCTAAGGTTTATCAATCCGTAGGAGGCGTAGGATGAAGATGGTCTCTCTCAAGCAACCCTGCAACCAAATAACAAAGAGTCTCTTGTGTCACCAACACACCCAATACAACGGTAAATTGTATATGTGCACTAGTTCGGCGAAAAGATGGTGATACAAGTGGTATATGGATAGTAGATAAAGGTATTTGTAATCTGAAAATATAAAAACAGCAAGGTAACTAATGATAAAAGTGAGCGTAAACAGTATTGCAATGCGTTGAAACAAGGCCTAGGGTTCATACTTTCGCTAGTGCAAGTTCCCTCAACAATAATAACATAATTGGATCACATAACTATCCCTCAACATGCAACAAAGAGTCACTCCAAAGTAACTAATAGCGGAAAACAAACAAAGAGATTATGGTAGGGTACAAACCACCTCAAAGTTATTCTTTCCAATCAATCCGTTGGGCTATTCCTATAAGTGTCACAAACAGCCCTAGAGTTTGTACTAGAATAACACCTTAAGCCACAAATCAACAGAAACCCTAATGTCACCTAGATACTCCAATGTAACCTCAAGTATCCGTGGGTATGATTATACGATATCCGTCACACAATCTCAGATTCATGTATTCAACCAACACATAGAACCTCAAAGAGTGCCCCAAAGTTTCTACCGGAGAATCACGACGAAAACGTGTGCCAACCCCTATGCATAGGTTCATGGGCGGAACCCGCAAGTTGATCACCAAAACATACATCAAGTGAATCATGTGATATCCCATTGTCACCACAGATATGCATGCCAAGACATACATCAAGTGTTCTCAAATCTTTAAAGACTCAATTCGATAAGATTACTTCAAGGGGAAAACTCAATCCATTACAAGAGAGTAGAGGGGGAGGAGAAACATAAGATCCAACTATAATAGCAAAGCTCGTGATACATCAAGATCGTGCCAAATCAAGAACACGAGAGAGAGAGAGAGAGATCAAACACATAGCTACTGGTACATACCCTCATCCCCGAGGGAGAACTACTCCCTCCTCGTCATGGAGAGCACCAGGATGATGAAGATGGCCACCGGAGAGGGATTCCCCCCTCCGGTAGGGTGCTAGAATGGGTCTAGATTAGCTTTTGGTGGCTACGGAGGCTTCTGGCGGCGGAACTCCCGATCTATTGTTCTCCCCGATCATTTTAGGGTATATGGAGATATATATAGGCGGAAGAAGTACGTCAGGGGAGCCACAAGGGGCCCATGAGGGTGGAGGGCGCGCCCAGGGGGTGGGCGCACCCCCCTACCTCATGGCTTCCTCAAAGCTTCCTTGATGTTGACTCCGAGTCTCCCGGGTTGCTTTCCTTCCAAAAATAAGTTCCGTGAAGTTTCAGGTCAATTGGACTCCGTTTGATTTTTCTTTTCTGCGATACTCTAAAAGAAGGAAAAAACAAAAACTGGCACTGGGCTCTGAGTTAATAGGTCAGTCCCAAAAATAATATAAAATTGTATAATAAAGCCCATAAACATCCAAAACAGAAGATAATATAGCATGGAGCAATCAAAAATTATAGATATGTTGGAGACGTATCACGAGGCTCTTGTAAATAGCTGCTACTTCCTTCTTTTTTTGTGCCATATTATCGTATCTATATTCACTTGTTCCAAATACAGAAGAAAGCCCGTGCGGACCAAAAAGAACCTGAACCGAATGCAGTGCAAATCTTCAAGGATTGCCACACCAGCAAGATGAAGGGCATGATCACACCAATTCAAGCCGCTGTTGTAAGTCCTTACTCCTCCTGCCTTGAACTGATTGGTACTGTGATGTGTTCATTTAACTACTTGGTTTGCAGCCAATGTCAGTTACTCCGTTCACTTTTATTCACAGTTGTCTTAACGTATCATTTCACCTTACATGGTTTAAAAGAGATGAAGGATATTATTTTGGTCTTGATCTGTAATCTAGTTGTTATGTTCACGTGCGCACACAATGATAAAATAGCATGTTTGTTTTATATCTGTTTGCCCATGATATGAATGATGTCATACTATGTTCATCCTACTTTAAACCATGTCTCTTTATCCTTAGATGTCAACGAATGGGAGGAAATATACAATACAGTAGGCATGCTACATGGACATATGTTCCGAAAGTTATTTTATTATGTAGTTGGCACTACAATACATGCTAATGTGTTATAGTAGTTCACCAAAATAAGTTATGTATAAACGTTTAACCTACTTTGTTTATTTTTGTCTCATTAGTAACTTATGTGGTACACTAATCTACAAGTTCAAACTTTCAGGAAGCTATGGAACAAATGATTGAACAACCACAACCACCTGAAGGTGACGAGGCTACTACAGGCACAATGTCACCTCTTGCTGCAGTGTGTCAGTATCTCTCCACTAATAGTGCAAAAAGCACCTTCCTGCGTAATTCTGGGTTGGTTGTCAAGGCAACCTCGTCCAAATCGCCTACTGAACAAAATCTTCCTGCTAGACAGAGTGATATATCTGTGCTCCAGACACAAGTCCAATCCCTAATGGACGTTGTTTCGAAAACAAGAATAGTGGTTGAGAAATGTCGTCAAGATATGAATGGTTTTGAAACCAGACTATCAGACATTCGCTTCGTTGTTCAAGAGCAATGGCGGAAAAAGGTGGAGATCGTGCTGCTCCATCAGATTCTACAGCCTGAAACATTAGCACTCAGGTCAAATGATCTGTGCTTCTATACATCTGATGGTGCTTTTATCTGGAGGGACTGTAAACTTTATGCCAATAGGCCTTTTGTTGTATGGTTGGAATTTATTTCGTTGTGATACAACATTTATGATGCTGCCTCAGGCTACAGTAATTAGACGCTATTTTTGTATAGTGTAGGTTTATCTTAGTAATGTATTCGGCCGAAAGCTTCATAGGAGCCCAACATGCCAACATCAGGCCCATTCCAATTGGGCTAAAAATGATTATGGGCCAAAATTGGCATGTAGCCCACTAAAAATATCTAGGCCTAAATCAGCATAAGCTTTCATATTTTTCTGGTAGGCCTGTGCCCATGGTGGGACTTTAACAGGCCTAAACATAATTTGGGCCCTCAGTAAAAATAGGCCATTTACAGGTGTAAATATCTCGAGCCCATAAAAACATGGTCCTTTAATAGACCGAAAGTGAGATTGGGCCCTGATTGTGCTAAATAACCCACTACACTTAGCAGGCCGAAATGGTGGCCCATTTACGATGCAGATCTTTGACAGGCCGAAATTTGGACGGGCCGTAAATGCGATGACCTAATACACGGGCCTTTAACAAGCTGGAACTTCGGTCGGGCTAGATTATCGTCATTTTTATATGGGCCGTTAATGGGCCCGATATGATGTTGGGACACATATGGCCCATGGTTTACGTCTGGCGTTAATAGGCCGAAAATGACAACAGGCCGAAAGTGGCCCAAAGCTATAGTGGGCCTCTCAGGCCGAATGTCAGACATGGCCGAATATGACCCAAATCCTTCATGGTCGTTTATGGGCCGAAAGTTTTGATGGCCTGTAAATGGGCCCAAATGAAGCCGGACCTTTAACAGGCCAGAAATACACCGGGGCGTAATTCGGCCCAATTACTTCGCGGACTGTTAACGGGACAGAAGTGACCATGGGACGCATTGATGACAAGCTTAGGACAGGCCGTTGACAGGCCGATTTGACAGAGAATGTTGGGCCTTTAGCTGGGCCGGCCCATTAAGGTCTGCAGAATCTTGTGGGCCTTTAGCTGGCCGGCCCATTGTGGTCCGCAAAATCTTCTGGGCCTATAGCTGGGCCGGCCCATTATGGTCTGCAAAATCATGTGGGCCTTTAGCTGGGCCGACCCATTATGGTTCGCTAAATTTTGTGGGCCTTTAGCTGGGCCGACCCATTATGGTCCGCTAAATCTTATGGGCCTTCGGTTGGGCCGACCCATTTAAACTTTGTGGGCCACTTTTGGGCCGGTCCACGTGTCAACATATCATAGGTCCATCTCGACCGTTGGATGAGTGACACCTATGCCAACGCGGAGCTGACGCGTGGATCCGTCAGCCAATGAGAATTTTAAACGTGGAAAATTGGCATTGGTCGTGGCTGTTAACGGGTTATCGAATCCAAAATCTGACCTGATAGCTTAACGGTGTTCCGTTACGGTGGATGCCACGTGTCGGTCACCCTTGACGAAAGCACTTCTGTGACACACGATTTATCGTCATGGAAGTGGACACTTCCGTGATGATAATTTTGGTAATGTCATGGAACACTTCTGTCATAAATTTGTCATGGATGTACATGCATGACAGAAAACGCGACCTACTGTGACAAACACGTATCATCACGGAAGTGTATTTTTTTGTAGTGCCAGTACTCGCCTAAGTTTGAAAAATCCTACCGAGTGGTGAGAAAGCCTCTCACTCGGGGGCTTAGCTGCAGTCCAGTACTCGCCTAAGTTTGAAAAAATCCTACCGAGTGGTGAGCAATCCTCTCACTCGGGGGCTTAGCTGCAGTCCAGTACTCGCCTAAGTTTGAACGAGTAGTGAGCAAGCCTCTCACTCGGGGGCTTAGCTGCAGTCCAGTACTCGCCTAAGTTTGAAAAATCCTACCGAGTGGTGAGCAAGCCTCTCACTCGGGGGCTTAGCTGCAGTCCAGTACTCGCCTAAGTTTAAAAAATCCTAGCGAGTGGTGAGCAATCCTCTCACTTGGGGGCTTAGCTGCAGTCCAGTACTCGCCTAAGTTTGAAAAATCCTATCGAGTGGTGAGCAAGCCTCTCACTCGGGGTGAGGGAGTCCTGGATTAGGGGGTCTCCGGACAGCCGGACTATCTCCATTGGCCGGACTATTAGACTATGAAGATACAAGATTGAAGACTTCATCTCGTGTCCAGATGGGACTCTACTTGGCGTGGAAGGCAAGCTAGGCAATACGTATATGGATATCTCCTCCTTTGTAACCGACCTTGTGTAACCCTAACCCTCTCCGGTGTCTATAGAAACCAAAGGGTTTTAGTCCGTAGGACAACAATCACAACATACAATCATACCATAGGCTAGCTTCTAGGGTTTAGCCTCTCTGATATCGTGGTAGATCTACTCTTGTAACACCCATATCATCAATATTAATCAAGCAGGACGTAGGGTTTTACCTCCATCAAGAGGGCCCGAACCTGGGTAAAACTTCGTGTCCCTTGCCTCCTGTTACCATCCGGCCTAGACACACAGTTCGGGACCCCCTACCCGAGATCTGCCAGTTTTGACAATGACATTGGTGCTTTCATTGAGAGTTCCTCTATGTCGCCGCCGTTAGGCTTGATGGCTCCTACTATCATCAATAGCGATGCGGTCCAGGGTGAGACTTTTCTCCCTGGACAGATCTTCGTATTCGGCGGCTTTGCACTGCTGGCTAATTCGCTTGGGCATCTGGAGCAGATTGAAAGCTACGCCCCTGGCCATCAGGTCAGATCTGGAAGTTTGAATTACACGGCCAACATCCGTGGGGACTTGATCTTCGACGGATTTGAGCCATAGCTAGGCGCGCCGCACTGTCGCGATGGGTATGACCTAGCTCTGCCACCGGACGGTACCCCAGAGGCCACGCCTGCATCAGCTCCGACCCTTAGCTCGGAGCCAGCTGCGCCAATCGAGGACGGGTGGTTAGACACCGCCTCAGGGGTTGCAGTCTCAACGGCGATCGAGCCGAACACCAGCATAAATCTCCGTGCAGCCCATGACTCCAAGGTGCCGGACTCTCTACCGGAAACCGAACCATCCGCGCCCCTGCCAATCGAATCCGATTGGGCGCCGATCATGAAATTCACCGCCGCGGATATCTTTCAGCACTCGCCCTTCGGCGACATTCTGAATTCACTAAGGTCTCTCTCTTTGTCAGGAGAGCCATGGCCGTATTATGGCCAACAGGATTGGGATGTGGACGACGAAGAAATTCGACGCCCACCCACCACCCACTTAATAGCCACTGTCGATGACTCAACCGACATGCTCGACTTCGACTCCAAAGACATCGACGGTATGGACAACGATGCAGGAGGCAAAGACGAACCACCGCCCACAGGGCGCTGGACGTCCACTTCATCATATGATGTATACATGGTGGACACACCAAAAGAAGACGACGAGGAACGGAAGGACGCACCGAAGGCATATTCCCTCGAGAAGCAGTCAAAGTGGCGGCGCAAGTGCCGCCCCAAATCACGCCTCGCCAGAAATAACGATAACACAGCCCCAGCGTTGGAGCAGGGCGAACCATTGCCGGACCACGGCAATATGGAGAATCAAACCGAACAAACCAATTCTGTCAAAGATAATAGTCCGGACGACACAACGCCGGACAGGCCCCTGGAGCAGCAGAATGCCCGTCAAAGGCTTGTTGCCACCGCGAGGAGTCTGAAAAAGCAGCAGCAAAGGCTCAAGGCTACGCAGGACACACTCCAAATCAGATGGAGTAAAGTACTCAACACAGCAGCGAAGTACGGCGATAATCGCCCCAACAAGAGCTACCCAATGCGGAAGTTGCTACCTGAATTCGATGAGGAGGCCTCAGACCCCTCACAACCAAAAATCAAAACAGCCACCTGGCCGGATAGACGACCTCACGGCCAACATAGAGCGACAAACAATGCCACCCACAAAACAATACGCGATTCACGCGAGGGCTTGCACCAAAAGGACAGCGCAACCAGATCCATCTATGGACCACGCAAGCGTGCCCCAACATATGATATAACACAACAAACTTCCGAACAACGCGGTACACCCAGATAAAGGGGTGCCGCACACCCCCTATGTTTCACCGATGAGGTGCTAGATCATGACTTTCCAGAGGGATTCAAACCTGTAAACATAGAGGCATATGACGGAACAACAAACCCTGGGGTCTGGATCGATGACTATATCCTCCACATCCATATGGCTCAAGGAGATGATCTCCACGCCATCAAGTACTTACCACTCAAACTCAAAGGGACAGCTCATCATTGGCTTAAAGGCCTCCCCGAAAACTCCATTGGAAGCTGGGCAGAGCTCGAAGACGCTTTTCAGGCAAACTTTGAAGGGACTTATGTCCGACCTCCGAATGCAGATGATTTGAGTCATATAACTCAACAGCTCGGAGAGTCAGCCTGAAAGCTTTGGAACAGGTTTCTTACTAAAAAGAACCAAATTGTCGACTGCCCGGACGCCGAAGCCTTGGCAGCTTTTAAGCACAGCGTCCGTGACGAATGGCTTGCCCGACACCTCGGCCAAGAAAAACCGAGAACAATGGCAGCATTAACAAGCCTCATGACCCACTTTTGCGTGGGTGAAGACAGCTGGCTAGCCCGATGCAGCTCCAGCGACCCCAGTACATCTGAAGTTAGAGATGGAAACGGGAAATCATGACGCAACAACAATAACAAACGCCGGAATAAAAGAGACAACACGAAGAGCATGGCAGTAAACGCCGGATTCAAAAGCTCTCGGCTAGGTCAGCAAAAGCCGCCCCCTAAAGGCGCCAGAGACGAACTGTCCAGCCTAAACAAAATTCTGGACCAAATATGTCAGGTCCATAGCACCCCTGGCAAACCAGCCAATCTTACCCACAGAGAATGTTGGGTCTTCAAGGAGTCCGGCAAGCTCAACATCGTACACAAGGGGGAGGATACACCAAGCGAAGATGAGGATGAGCCTCTCAAGGAAGACACTAGGGAACAAAAGAAATTTCCACCAGAAGTCTAAACAGTAAACATGTTACACATGATCAGTGGCAGAAACAAAATGGCACTCCCAGAAAAATACGCCCGAAGGCCTACCACCGCGGAGTCCTGCCACTGGTCGTCTCAACCGATCACTTTCGACCATCGTGATTACTCAGCAAGTGTCCAGCGTGCAGGATGGGCTGCCCTCGTATTAGACCCAATAATTGACGGATACCACTTCACACGAGTCCTGATGGACAATGGTAGCAGTCTAAACCTGATATACCAGGATACAATCCGCGAAATGGGGATAGACCCAACAAAAATTTGCCATAGCAATATTACCTTTAAAGGAGTAACGCCAGGCCCAGGGGCTCATTGCACGGGCTCCCTGCTACTAAAAGTTATATTCGGCTTCCCCGATAACTTCCGTAGCAAACATTTAACCTTCCACATCGCTCCGTTTCAAAGTGGCTATCAAGCACTACTCGGACGCGAAGCTTTCACTCGCTTTAACGCAATACCACACTACGCTTCCCTCACACTCAAGATGCCCGGTCCACGTGGCATCATTACAGTGAATGGAAGTATTAAGCGATCTCTGCACGTCGAAGAGCGTGCGACTGCCCTGGCAGCCGCACACTAAAAACAGCCTCACCAACTAAAGCATATAGCAGGTCATCATGACCTCGGACACGATTAGTCGAGTCTGACGCAGCTACATGCAATTTTTACCGGATTAATGATCACACCCCTATTACAAATACAAGGGGCTCAGCGTGCGCAGACAAGCGGAAATTCTTACTTACCTTGAATTATACATGATTTCTTTAAAAAACTATCTTTTTGCACGACAACTTTTTCACCTAAGCTTCTCTCTTTTACAGATAATCATCATGCTACACGCGTCTAGCATACGGCACAACGGAGACACAGGCACAGACGTGCAGCAGGGACCCGCTCCAAGGATTCTTTTTAGATTAAGACCCTGCGTAAACCTTTTTTACTGTCTCTTATTGATACATATCCACCGAATTCTCAACACAGTTGAGAAGGATGCTGGCGTCTTGGCATGTGGCCACGTCAGAATAATGCACGTACCTGGACACAAGGGGCTTCTTACGAAGGGCACTATTTAGGCCCGGTTTATACCATAAAGACCGAATACCTTAGGGAGTGTTCGGCATCGCGAGTTTGGCCTTATATGCATCAGCTCCGAATCATTATCTTTGGTCAAATGTTGGGTTTGCCTGGCTCCTGTGTTTTGGTGCCTTATGTTCCGCTTTACCGGCTAAGGTAGCACCAGGAGAACTACTGCGATTGTGCCCTGGTTCATCCAGACGAGCACCTCAGTAGAGAAAGCCGAAAACTGACTGTCATGATATAGCGTGAGACTGGTCAACCACTCGGTAACCTATCGGAATGTTAGAATTCCTCCGCCTTAACGAAGGGCCGTTTCCTGGCCAGGCATGTATGCACCTCGCGATCGGGAGAGTGCGGAGCCACCAGGGGCTATCTAGTAGCCCCACTGTCAAACTCCTATGGCTAAGTGAAAGTGTTAAAGCATTATAGTCGGGTTGCCTCGCTCGCTACGCTATCAACTCCTTAATAGGACCAAGACGTTGGGTTAAGTGTGAACACGCGTTTTTTGCGAACACCCCCGCATTTTATGCGTGGGGGTTGAAGCCGACGGGTGCAATCTTTCAGGTTATACACAGGTATACATAAACGGCCGCACAGGAGACATCATACAACTTTCAGGCAAAAGTATAAAAATAACCTTATAAAAAATTCATAAAAGCATTGTGCTTACAATGAAAATATGTATCGCTCAAACATAATATTTTTTGAGCACCGGGCCCCTATCAAACAAGCACCCTTGAGAACCTCCTCGAAATAGTGCTCGGCAGCCACCCGGCCTAAGGCCGATCCCTGCGCCGCTATAGTGGTAGCGTCCATCTCCACCCAGTATGCTTTAACACGGGCAAGGGCCATCTGCGAGCCTTCTATGCACGCTGACCTCTTCATCGCATTAATGCGCGGCCCCGCATCAAGGAACTGCTGCACTAAGCTGAAATAGCTATTCCGGCCATATCTGATCTACAACAGACCTCATGGCAAGTCCAGACAAACTATTCAGTTCGGCCCATTCGGCTAGCTTGTCAGTCAATGAAAGCGGACGCTCTGGAATGTGGAATTGCGTCCAGAACAGCTTGTCCACTTCACGATTTGTCTGACCTTGGAAGTACTTGGCCGCATCGGCAGCGCTCGCCGCCAAATCCATATACGCATCTGCCGAACTCCACAGCTGATCCAGAGGGGCATACCGAGGATCTCCGAACTTCCTCCATAACATGAAGGGTTTCCCAGCCGCAATATCCCCGGCTTCCCGCAGCTCCTCCTTCTTCGCTCTCATAGCAGAATGGGTGTCTTTGTCCGCCGCTGCGGCCTTCTCAAGGTCCATTGCCTTCGCTCGGTTTTCTTTTTCAAGGAACCAGCAACAGTCGGCAGTGTCTTTTAATTCTACGACCATCTTGGCCATCTTCTCCTGGCTCTCGCAATGTGCGGCCTTCTCGGCTTTCAACTCTTCGGCTGCCTTCAAAGCAGCCGCATTAATAATCCTCGCTTGTTCCTTGGCTCGGGCAAGTTCTGCCCGCAAGGCTTCCACGGTGGCAGCTCCATCTGCAGTCACAACATATTAAAGATACTGGCATTATGCTGCTCTTACTATGTGGCGTTCACCGGATAATAACACTTACCCTGTGCCTCGTCAAGCCTCTTGTTAACAAGCTTGATGTCGGTGTCTGCCGCATCCAGTTGCCGTTTTAATTGGGCAAACTCACTAGTCTGGCTAGCCACCGGAGCTTCCACCACCTGCACATAGAGGCAGTTTGGTTATTGCCTGGGAATATGATCCTCTGTTCGCCGCCGTTCTCGACGACAACCAGAGTCTCACGGGCTACTATCTACACAAGGCACACCTAACATGTGCAGTACTATCACATATTATCTCACATACCTCAAAGCCTGTCAATAGACTCATAAAGGCTTCATGTAATCCACTTTCAGCGGACGAGATTCTCTCCATCACCATACCCATCAGCATACGGTGCTCTTCTGAGATGGCCGCTCGCCCCACCAACTCCCTCAGAACGTCCGACCGCACACCAGACGGTGCCAGACTCTTTCGTATGCTCTCTTCGGGAGCCGGACACTAGGGACTTTGGGGGTCTACAGGATTATCTTCTGGCCTCACCGGATCCGGAGAGGCCCTCCGCGATGACACTTCGGGGTCGCCCGCTTCTGGAGCAGAGGAGTCCGGGGGAGGCGTTTTGCTCTCCGTCATCTCTGGAAGAAGATCCCCCAAAGACGAGCTCATTTGAGAGGGGCTGAGGCACGAACTACAAGATATATGCGGTGGTTATTTTCTCAGAGGAAAAAGATAGCATACCTTTACTATTAAAATATTTTGGATCACTTATGACTCGTTGGAGGGCTGATCCCCCCACGGACTCTGTGCGACAAAAGCACCCCCCAAGGCAGGACCCTCAGTGGGAGACCTCTTCTCCCGTTTGGAGGCTTCGGCTTCCGGATCCTCGGAAGCAGTCCTTTTCCTCCCCTGATCGTCTTCCTTCGTGGAGACGCTCGTTCCCTCGGTTTGAGCGGATAGCAATGGGGGCCCACGTCCGCCCGTATTATCTCCCTCGGTATCTTCCTTCAAGGGCTCCGGGCAAGGTGCGACCTCGAGCATCTTCTCCAATACCGTATTTTCCAAACCCTCGGGGAGGGGGGCCAAACACCGAATCATCTTCGCCTTTGTTAGCCAGTCCTGGTCAAAAAGCGAACTCTCAGAAATAACTTCGAATAAAAGACAACGTGTTTGGCTAGCGGATTTCTTACTTGTTCGGCAGTGTGGTTACTGCTCAGGCCCATGTCCTCGGTGATATCCGGACATTCCACTTGATGTCCGAAGAATGACTTGTACATCTCCTCGTGCGTCAGGCCGAGGAAACTTTGAATGGCACATGGTCCCTCTGGGTTGAACTCCCACAAGCGCAGGGGCCGGTGTTTGCAAGGCTGGACTTGACGAACCAGCATAACTTGTATTACCGCAACCAAATTAAAATCTCCCTCGAAGAGATCTCAGATGAGGCTTTGCAGTATAGGCACGTCCTTGGCTGGACCCCAGCTCAGACCCCTGCTAATCCATGACATCAGTTGTGGTGGGGGGCCCGGGCGGAAAGCAGGGGCAGCCGCCCACTTGGAACTTCTGGGAGCCGTGACGTAAAACCACTCCCGTTGCCATAATTCGGACACCTCTGGAAAGGAACCTTTCGGCCATGGAGCTCCTGCCATCTTGCCTATTGATGCACCTCCACACGCTGCATGTTGCCCCTCGATCATATTCGGTTGTACTTCAAAGGTCTTGAACCACAGGCCAAAGTGAGGGGTCACACGGAGGAAGGCCTCACACACGACAATAAATGTCGTGATGTGGAGAAAGGAGTCCGGAGCTAGATCGTGGAAATCTAGCCCGTAATAGAACATCAAGCCCCTGACAAAAGGATCCAGAGTGAGGCCTAGACCTCGGAGGAAGTGGGAGACGAACACAACGTTCTCGTTGGGTTCGGGAGTAGGGACGACCTGCCCTTGAGGAGGCAGCCGATGCGAAACCTCGGCGGTCAGGTATCTGGCCTCCCTCAACTTCTTAATGTCCTCTTCCGTCACGGAGGAGGGAATCCATCGGCCTTAAAGGCTGAATCCGGACATGATTGAAGATCCGGAGCACCTAACCTGGGCTTTGGGTGTTAGAACTCGAGGCAGAGGAAGGGTCCGATTGAGCACGAGAGAGAAAAAGCAAAAACCCTGTCCCTTTATAAAGAGGGTAAATATCAAGCGTCCTCTCTGTAGCCGTTTAGTACTTGCCTATAATCTAGGAGTCCTAGACACGGTTGGGTTACCCATGACCGTATTAATGAGAATCACGTAATTGGGGGAACACGATCTCCGCTTCGGCAAGACGTGTCACGAAACCGCCTCGCGTTATGTGTGGAGCTGGTTAAAAAGAAACGGTTCGAATAATCATCGGGCCATGACGTAACGTCATGCTGCCAAAACAATCTAGCAAATTAGATCCGCGAAAACATTATTCTCTCTACGGTGGAATGTGGGACTTATTTTGCAGGGTCGGACACTATCCTCGTATTCAAATTCTTCTGTGACGTGTTCGGAGAAGGAACCCGCCTTGCAATGCCGAAGACAACTGCGCGCCGGACTCATCATCATTGAAGCCTGGTTCAGGGGCTACTGAGGGAGTCCTGGATTAGGGGGTCTCCGGACAGCCGGACTATCCCCATTGGCCGGACTGTTAGACTATGAAGGTACAAGATTGAAGACTTCGTCTCGTGTCTAGATGGGACTCTACTTGGCGTGGAAGGCAAGCTAGGCAATACGTATATGGATATCTCCTCCTTTGTAACCGACCTTGTGTAACACTAACCCTCTCCGGTGTCTATACAAACCGAAGGGTTTTAGTCCGTAGGACAACAATCACAACATACAATCATACCATAGGCTAGCTTCTAGGGTTTAGCCTCTCTGATCTCGTGGTAGATCTACTCTTGTAACACCCAAATCATCAATATTAATCAAGCAGGACGTAGGGTTTTACCTCCATCAAGAGGGCCCGAACCTGGGCAAAACTTCGTGTCCCTTGCCTCATGTTACCATCTGGCCTAGACGCACAGTTCGGGACCCCCTACCCGAGATCCGCCGGTTTTGACACCGACACGGGGGCTTAGCTGCAGTCCAGTACTCGCCTAAGTTTAAAAAATCCTACCGAGTGGTGAGCAATCCTCTCACTCGGGGGCTTAGCTACAGTCCAGTACTCGACTAAGTTTGAAAAATCCTACCGAGTGGTGAGCAAGCCCCTCACTCGGGGGCTTAGCTGTAGTGGAGTACTCGCCTAAGTTTAAAAAATCCTACTGAGTGGTGAGCAATCCTCACACTAGGGGGCTTAGCTGCAATCCAGTACTTGCCTAAGTTTAAGAAATCCTACCGAGTGGTGAGCAAGCCTCTCACTCGGGGACTTAGCTGCAGTCCAGTACTAGCCTAAGTTTAAAAAATCCTACCGAGTGGTGAGCAATCCTCACACTCGGGGGCTTAGCTGCAGTCCAGTACTCGCCTAAGTTTAAAAATCCTACCGAGTGGTGAGAAACCCTCACACTCGGGGGCTTAGCTATAATCCAGTACTCGCCTAAAATTTGAAAAATCCTAGCGAGTGGTGAACAACCCTCACACTCGGAGGCTTAGCTGTGGTCCTGTACTCGCCTAAGTTTGAAAATCCTACCGAGTGGTGAGCAATCCTCTCACTCGGAGGCTTAGCTGCAGTCTATCACTCGCCTAAGTTTGAAACACATCCCTATCCGCAAGGACGACGAGGTGCAGGTCGACTGCAACCTTCTCTTCGGAGCTGCGCCACAAATACAACATGCGCTCCATCCTGATCCGCAAGGACGACGAGGTGCAGGTTGACTGTGACCCTGTCCTCATAGCTATGCCACAAGTACAACGCACGCTCCATCCTGATCCGCAAGGACGACGAGGTGCAGGTCGACTGCGATCTTCTCCTAAGAGCTGCGCCACAAGTACAACATGCGCTCCATCCTGATCCGCAAGGACGATGAGGTGCAGGTTGACTGTGACCTTCCCCTCCGAGCTGCAGCACAAGTTCAAAGACTACTCCGAGTGAAGAACAAGTTCCACTCAAAGGCAAACACAAGCATATCCAGAGATAAACCAAATTCAGACAAATCCTAAGGTTCCAGACCACGGATTAAAGTACTCGGACATCAAGGCCGAAGGAGTTTAATGATTACACGATCACTCGACATTCAGAGGCAAATAAAGGTGAAGCATAATGTTTTTTGATCAGTCGTCAGGAGAAGGACTGGCTGGATCGCAGAAACTGTCAAGGTCTATGCTGTCTGCGATGCGAGTGGCGGCGTCAAGGAAAGTATCCATGAAGGATTGGAAAGTGTGCTTTTTGGTGTTGGCAACCTTGAGCCCCGCCGGCTTGTCTTCTTTGACATCCTTGTAGTGCACTCGGACCAGTGATAGGGCAACATCAGCGCTGCAGCGAGCAGATGACTTCTTCCATTCTTGCACTCGGCCATGCATTTGATTCAGCCGATCCATCAGAGACTCGATGTCTTGAGACAGTTCCGCCTGAGGCCAGAGTTCAGCATCAACCCGAGTCATCGCCGCCTTCAGACGGGCAAGATAAGCAACTGTGCTATCCATAGGGAATTCCAACTGCAGCACATTCATCGCGACGTCATCTTTGATTGGACAGTTTATGGGATAGAGATCCGTCTCGACCCGCCCAGTTTCTGCTTCAAAGTCCTGGCAAAGTTCTGCGCAGTCAAGTAAATAGTGAGTCGACAATATAGTAAGATCTATCAATCGACGTCAACAAGTCAGTCGAACAGCAATACCTTCAAGCTTTAAGACCAGTTTTGTAGCAAGCTGGCCCAAATAAGATTCTAACTCGCCCTTATTAGCCTTGAGGTTTCCAATCTCGTCAGTCAGCTTGTCCTTGTCTTTCTTCAGTTGCTCGACCTCCCGATTGGCATTAGAGACAGCCGTCCTCAGTTTGGAGTTCTCTTCTTATAACTTGCTGACTAAAGCAAGCTTCTTGTCAGCAAGTGTCGTTTTCTCTCGCGCCTCCTTCTGGGCAGCAGCAAGATCCAGATCCTTCTTCTCCAGAGCCTGCTTCATTTTCTCTAAAGAAACAACATTCTTCAAACGAGCTTGGAGTTGACGGTTTTCACTACGCACATCTGTTCGAGTGAAGTCACCCGGTTCAAAGTGACTAAAAAACACACAGAAAAGTGCTAGCCATAAGATGGACAGTTGATGATTGGTTACCTCCCATGGAAGCTACTTCACCACAAGCAGTCTTGAAGTTCTTCTTGCCCAGTTCTAGATCAAGATTGAGGCTGATTTGCTGCTTGTTCAGTGTAGAAACTTGAGCCCCAAGATCACAAGATTTCTGCAGTCAACATATAAGACATATCAGTCGACAGAAACAAAAGAACATCACAGTGAAAGTTACTCTAAGACTATCGCCGAATCAAACATTCAATGGTAGTCTCGGGGACTACACCCAGTGGGTGCACTTAGCATGCCCCCACTGGTTTGATTCAACACTCGGCATGGTCTGCCCATCTCGAGTCGTAAATAAAAAAAGGTGAAGAAAGTTGTTCTCAGACCATAGTCGACTGCCCGCAGTCAACCACGGTCTCGGGGACTACACCCAATGGGTGCACTTAGCGTGCTCCCACTGGTTCAGGTTTCACTCGGCATGGTCCGCCCAGGCTGAGTGAGAAAATTCAGATTCTCAGACCACAGTCGACTGCCCGCAGTCAACTATGGTCTTGGGGACTACACCCAGTGGGTGCACTCACCGTGCCCCGACTGGTTCAAAAACTCAATCAACTCAATCCAAGTCGACTCAAGTGGAATACCTATACAACTTTAAGGCAGACATGCCCCAGTGGGTGATCGGATGAGAAAAAAGATCAGTCAAAAATCAACTAACCTGGACATTGGTTTGCAGAGCAGCGCCGGTGTTGTAGGCCACCTAACTGGCCTCGTGCACCACTTTCATCTGCCCCATCACAAGATTCAACTGAAGAAGAGCTTCCTTGGCGACACTCGGTGGGTCGTCTGGAGTTTGATACTCAGTGAAAAGCGATGATGGTAGGGCAGTCGAAGCAGCCACTGGATCTGATGCGTGGAGTTGTATTGGACCAGCAGGGGTCTGAGCAGCCGACCCTGATGGGCAATCAGTCGACACCGGGATAGCGAAAGTGACGTTGGTGCGAGCCGGATCTGTGGATCGCTCGATCGCCGTCCCAGGCATCAATGTCGACTGAGGAACCTGAACCTCGAGCGCTTTCCCGCTCGGTCCCTTGTCCCTCCTCCTCCTTTCCCTTAGAGGCACTTCTTCTTCATCGTCTGGAAGCACAACAACATCTCGTGGAGCTGCAACAAACAGAAAATATCAGAGATGCAACTGATGAACAATCCAATCGACCGAATAAATTCGAGTCGAGCAGACTTACTAGCTTTGGAGGTAGCCACGTCATCGGTTTCCTCATCATCTGGGACCTTGTCGATATCCATATCAGTCGCGGCAGAGGCTGGGCTGGAAAAGTTCACCATCCACTAAGTCAGAACAGAAGAATCAATCGGAGCAAGAAAACACGGAAAGAACATTTACCCAGAGGCAACAGGAACGTCCATCTTAATCTTAGGCAAGGTCTTCCGAACCTTTGAGGGGTTGATCTTGGGTTGCTTGGTGACTTTCTCCACCAGCTCCAGAGTTGAAGACCGAGCGTGCTTCTGTGCTTGACCGCTTGGGCCCACAGCCTTGCCGCGCCTGCCCTCTGGATCATGGTGCTGCTTGGATCGACGTTCTGAAAGAGGCGGTGAGTCGACTACCTCCTTGTTGTCTGATTCGTCGCTCTCGTCTTCATCATTGTCGTCCGGCGACTCCCAATCAACACTCTCCTCCGCGCTGTCCTCGCCCTCATGATCATTCTCCAGAGCTTGTTCACCATTGGGCATCGACTACATCTCTGTATAAATCTACAAGACAAGAAGTCGAGTGGAAATCAGTCAGATTCAAAAATAACCGGAAAGAGTACCCAAGTGTAATCGGTTGTAGCGGCCGAACCTTGTCTAGCTATTTACTGTTGCTGAAAGGATCGACCGTCCTAGCGCCCTGATACGTCTCCAACGTATCTATAATTTTTGATTGCGCCATGCTATATTACCTACTCTTTTGGACTATATCGGGCTTTATTTTCTACTTTTATGTTATTTTTGGGACTAACCTATTAACTGGAGGCCCAACCCAGAATTGCTATTTTTTTGCCTATTTCAGTGCTTCGAAGAAACAGAATATCAAACGGAATGAAACCTTCGGGAGCGCGATTTTCTCATCAGATAAGACCCAGGAGACTTGGACCCTCCGTCAAGAAAGCCACGAGGCGGTCATGAGGGTGGAGGGCGCCCCCCCTAGGGCACGCCCCCTGCCTCGTGGGCCCCTCGAAGCTCCACCGACGTACTCCTTCCTCCTATGTATACCTACGTACCCCAAAACAATCAGATACGGAGCCAAAAACCTAATTCCACCGCCGCAACTTTCTGTATCCACGAGATCCCATCTTGGGGCCTGTTCCGGAGCTCCGCCGGAGGGGGCATTGATCACAGAGGGCTTCTACATCATCATCCAATCCCCTCCTATGAAGTGTGAATAGTTTACTTCAGACCTACGGGTCCATAATTAGTAGCTAGATGGCTTCTTCTCTCTTTTCGGATCTCAATACAATGTTCTCCCCCTCTCTTGTGGAGATCTATTCGATGTAATCTTCTTTTTGCGGTGTGTTTGTTGATACCGATGAATTGTGGGTTTATGATCCAGTCTATCTATGAATAATATTTGAGTCTTATGTATGATTGGTTATGTTTGCAAGTCTATTCGAATTATCAGTTTGGTTTGGCCTACTAGATTGGTTTTTCTTTCCATGGGAGAAGTGCTTAGCTTTGGGTTCAATCTTGCGGTGTCCTTTCCCAGTGACAGAAGGGGCAGCAAGGCACGTATTGTATTGTTGCCATCGAGGATAACAAGATGAGGTTTTTTATCATATTGCATGAAACTATCCCTCTACATCATGTCATCTTGCTTAAGGCATTACTCTGTTTTTAACTTAATACTCTAGATGCATGCTGGATAGCGGTCGATGAGTGGAGTAATAGTAGTAGATGCAAGCAGGAGTCGGTCTACTTGTCTCGGACGTGATGCCTATATACATGATCATACCTAGATATTCTCATAACAATGCTCAATTCTGTCAATTGCTCAACAGTAATTTGTTCACCCACCATACAATACTTATGCTCTTAACAGAAGCCACTAGTGAAACCTATGGCCCCCGGGTCTCTTTCTCATCATATCAATCTCCATCACTTTATTATTGCTTTGCTTTTTACTTTGCCCTTTTACTTTTTACTTTGCATCTCTATACCAAAAATACCAAAAATATTATCTACCATCTCTATCAGATCTCACTTTCGTAAGTGATCGTGAAGGGATTGACAACCCCTAAGCGCGTTGGTTGCGTTGAGCTATTGTTTTTGTGTAGGTACGAGGGACTCGCGCGTAGCCTCCTACTGGATTGATACCTTGGTTCTCAAAAACTGCGGGAAATACTTGCGCTACTTTGCTGCATCATCCTCTCCTCTTTGGGGAAATCCAACACAGTGCTCAAGAGGTAGCACGCCCCTGGGGTTATCCTTGTTTCCTATAATACTCCTCAGCCATTGGGCCACTGTTTTTGGCCAGCACCTCCTCTGGATGAACCCGAGCGGTGTCGCCGGCTCCGGAATACATCCACATAGAGTGGTCACGAGCCTGGAGTGGTTGAATGCGCCGACTGAGGAATACCTCCAACAAATCCATGCCGGCGACGCCTTGGTTGATCAGCTGGACCACCCTCTCGACCAGCATGGCTGTCTCCGCCTTCTCCGCGGCAGTCACTTTCAACGGGGAGGGAGTCTGAACACGGTCGAAGGAGAAAGGGGGAAATCTAGTCGACTGGCCTGGGGTTGCGATGTCCTGGCAGTAGAACCAGGTCGACTGCCAGCTCCGACCGACTCAGGAAGAGTCATCGAAGGGAAAGAACTCCTCTTCCTATTCTGGATACCCAGACCCCCACACATCTGGATAATGTGGATTTTCTCTTTTTTTTTTCTTTTTTTCATTTTTTTTCGTTATTCTCTTTTTCATTCCTTTTTTCCTTTTTATTCTTTTTTTTAAAGAAGACCAGGTTCAGACTTGCTCGCTTCTCCTGATGATTCAGGTGTAGGATTTGACGACCCAAGTTGTCACTGAGCTTTTCATCACTACGTTGGTCATTTTTCCAGCGTGGGGCGAGAGAGGTTCGAACTTGAGCCCTCGGGATCGCTCAAGTTTCAGCTAGCCAACTGCGCCACCACCTAGTGGGTGCTCGCTTCCCCAATCAGTAAAGGCTCTTTGTTGATTGGGGCAGCGAGCACCGACTGGGTGGAAAGCAGGGCTTTGAGTTCTACAAATGCTGCATCAGCTTCAGGAGTCCACTCAAACTTGTTAAATTTCTTCATTAGTCGGTTAAGAGGCAATGCCTTTTCACCAAGGCGAGAAATGAATCGACTCAAGGCGGCCAAACAACCAGTAAGCTTTTGGACATCATGCACACGCACAGGGCGCTTCATCCAGAGTATGGCACCAACTTTCTCTGGGTTCGCATCGATCCCTTGTTCGGAAATGAAGAAGCCGAGTAACTTTCCGCCACGAACTACGAATGTGCACTTTGATGGATTAAGCTTGATATCATACCTTCTCAGGTTGGCAAAGGTTTCAGCAAGGTCAGCTAGCAGGTCGGAACCTTTACGTGACTTAACCACAATCTCATCCATGTATGCTTCCACATTCTGACTGATTTGAGTGAGTAGACACTTCTGAATCATCCTCATGAATGTGGCTCCAGCGTTTTTGAGACCGAATGGCATGGTGACATAACAAAAACACCCGAATAGAGTGATGAAAACTGTTTTTATCTCATCGGGTCCATACAGTCGGATCTGATGGTACCCGGAATAGGCGTCTAGAAAAGACAGACGCTCACACCCCGCAGTTGAGTCGACGATCTGGTCGATGCGGGGGAGAGGAAAATGATCTTTTGGGCAGGCCCGATTGATATGCTCGAAGTCAATGCACATGTGAAGTGAGTCGTCCTTCTTGGGGATCATGACAACATTGGCGAGCCACTCGGAGTGGTAAATCTCTCGGATGAACTCAGCTGCTAGGAGCCGAGCCACTTCCTCACCAATTGCTTTTCTCTTCTGTACGGTGAACCGTCGAAGATGTTCCTTGACTGGTTTTACTTTCGGGTCAACTCACAAATGATGCTCAGCCAGTTCCCTGGGTACACCCAGCATGTCAGAAGGTTTCCATGCAAAGATCTCCCAGTTCTCATGAAGGAACTGGATGAGCGCTTCTTCCTATTTGCTATCGAGTCATGTTGAAATATGAGTAGGAGCAGCATTAGGATCAGTCAGGTGAATATGAATCGGCTTGGTTTCACCGGACGACTGAAATGCAGAATCTGTGGCAGGCTTCTTGGGGCGCAGCAAATTACTCGGATCTGTATTTTTTCGGTATTCTTGCATTTCGACTGCTGCCATTTGTGCATCGGCGATTTTTGAGCGCTTCTGGAAGCACTCTTCTGCCTTCTGCCGATTGCCAGTGATAGTGATCACTCCTCTGGGACCATGCATTTTCAATTTGAGATACACGTAACATGGTCGAGCCATGAAACGTGCATAGGCATGCCTACCCAGAATAGCTTGATAGGCACTCTGGAAATCCACTACGTCAAATGTCAACTTTTCCTTGCGGTAATTCTTGGAATCACCAAAAACTACATCAAGGGCGATCTGGCCGAGTGATTCAGCCTTCTTGCCAGGTATAACACCATGAAAACTCATATTACTTTCACTAAGCTTGGACATCGGAATGCCCATTCCCTTCAAGGTTTCAGCATAAAGGATATTCAGGCCGCTACCACCATCCATCAGCACTTTAGTCAGTCGAGTGCCCTCAACAAATGGGTCGACCTCCAATGCTTGCCTCCCAAGGGTGGCTATACGTGCTGGATGGTCAGACTGGTCGAATGTGATGGCAGTCTGGGACCACTTCAAATAACTTGGTGTTGCCGGAGCAACCATGTTCATGTCTCTGTTGCTAACTTTCAATCGACTTTTTCTCTCAACATCAACAAAAATCATCAGAGTGGAGTTGACATTGAGAAAACCATCATCATCCTCTTCCTTATCCTCACCCTTGTCTGACTCCTTTTCCTTCTCATTGGGTTGTTTCTCTCGGAACTGCTGGATCAGGAGTCAACATTGTCAAGTGGTGTGTTTAGGGTAAATCAGATTACCCTCTTCATCTTTCTTGGTGTGAATGTGGCATGGTAAATCCAACACATCATTTCTGGCTTGATCTTTCACTTTCTTGGGGTTCCAGGGCCCTTTGGGCTTCCCCTTGAACTTTTCTTGAGCCACAACTAAAGCCTCACCAGGAGCAGCTGGCTCGGCCTTACGCTTCTGTTTCCGATTGGAAGTTCCTCCACCGGTGTCATGTCCGACTGGTTTGTGGTTTCCACTCCGGAGTCAGTCTTCTTCTTCGCCCTTAGCGTATTTGGTGGCAATCTACATCTTCCGAGTCAGGGACATATCCCCTGTCCGGCCGAATTTCAGATTCAACTCTCGATACTTAACGCCTTCTTTGATGGCACAAACTGCTTGGTGACCTGACACATTCTCCACTGTATGGTGCAACGTGATCCATCTCTGGATATAGTCTCTCAGGGTTTCATTCGGTTTTTGCACACAATGCTGCAATTCTGTCAACCCCGCTAGTCATTTGCAAGTACCTTCAAAAGTCCTAACAAACACTCTGGCGAGTTCCTCCCAACTGAATATACTGCCAGGTGCTAACTAGTTCAACCATTCTCTAGCCGAGCCTTCCAACATCAGAGGAAGGTGCTTCATGGCCACTTCATCATTGCCACCACCAATTTGTACAGCTACTCGGTAGTCTTCAAGCCAAGTGTCAGCCTTAGACTCACCAGTAAACTTGCTGACTCCAGTCGCCAACCTGAAGTTGGGAGGAATCACTGCGGCCCTGATGGCTCTGCTGAAACACTCGGGACCTGAAACATGCACTTTGCTGTCAGTCAGATAATCTTTGTCATGGCCTTCTCTGTGTGCTCTGTTCCTATCAACCATACCTTGAACGAGAATAGATCTCGCGTCAAAGCCTGGCTCCCTTGGGTCGACTGGTATTCTTCGCTCACCGCTGTGAGGGCGTCTGTCATCATGCCGCCAAGGCACATATGACCCACTCCTCGGAGGAGGCGTGGGCACTCGACGATGGTCATCGTGGCCGAGTCAGTGATCATATTGCTCGTGGTTTCTGTATTGATCTTGCCTGTGCCCACATCCTTCACGCCGCGGGGGTGATCTTGGGCTATGGGCCCACTGAACTGTATCCGCCATCACAGACCTGCTATGAATCCTATTCCGCGACCGAGACACTGTTGTGATCTGCTCTCCGGCTGCTCGGAGCAAGGCCCGTATCTGCTTCAAACCTCTGCTAGCTTCCGACTGGGAAGGCTGAATTGACTCTGCTATTCAGGCTGCAGATGTGAGATTTTGAATCGGAGTACGGTATACCTGAGTTTGAGGCGGAAAAAGCTGCCGTCGACTGGATTTAGGGATCCGCTGCCGAGCACACTCGTCGAGAGCATGCTGAAGGTTCTCCAGTCGAGTGCGCTCAGCCAAGTTGGCCAGGCGCGCCTCCTCCAAGGCCCGGACCTCGGGGGTTTCTCCAACGATAGGAGTGTGAAGCGCATCCATATTGCGGCGGCGAAGTGTTGGGGAACGTAGTAATTTCAAAAAAATTCCTACGCACACATAGGATCATGGTGATGCATAGCAACGAGAGGGGAGAGTGTTGTCCATGTACCCTCGTAGACCAAAAGCGAAAGTGTTAGCACAATGCGGTTGATGTAGTCGTACATCTTCACGATCCGACCGATCAAGTATCGAACATAGGGCACCTCCGAGTTCAACACATGTTCAGCTCGATGACGTCCCTCGAACTCCGATCCAGCCGAGCTTTGAGGGAGAGTTCCGTCAGCACGACAGCGTGGTGACGATGATGATGTTCAACCGATGCATTGCTTCGCCTAAGCACCGCTACAATATTATCGAGGTGGACTATGGTGGAGGGGGCACCGCACACGGCTAAGAGATCCAAGAGATCAATTGTTGTATCTAGAGGTGCCCCTGCCCCCGTATATAAAGGAGCAAGGGGGGAGAGGCGGCCAGCCAGGAGGAGGCGCGCCAGGGAGGAGTCCTACTCCCACCGGGAGTAGGACTCCCTCCTTTCCTAGTTGGAGTAGGAGAAGGGGGAAGGAGGAGGAAGAGAGGAAGGAGAGGGGGGCCGCCCCCTCCTTGTCCAATTTAGACTAGAGGGGGAGGGGGCGCATGGCCTGCCCTGGCCGCCCCTCCTCTTCTCCACTAAGGCCCATCTTGGCCCATTAAACCCCTGGGGGGGGTCTGGTAACCCCCGGTACTCCGAAAAAACCCTGATTTCATCCGGAACACTTCCGATATCCAAATATAGGCTTCCAATATATCAATCTTTATGTATCGACCATTTCGAGACTCCTTGTCATGTCTGTGATCATATCCAGGACTCTGAACTTCCTTCGGTACATCAAAACACATAAACTCATAATATAACCGTCATCGAACTTTGAGCATGCGGACCCTACGGGTTCGAGAACTATGTAGACATGACCGAGTCATGTCTCCGGTCAATAACCAATAGCAGAATTGGATGCTCATATTGGCTCCTACATATTCTACGAAGATCTTTATCGGTCAAACCGCATAACAACATACATTGTTCCCTTTGTCATCGGTATGTTACTTGCCCGAGATTCGATCGTCGGTATCTTAATACCTAGTTCAATCTCGTTACCGGCAAGTCTCTTTACTCGTTCTGTAATACATCATCCCGCAACTAACTCATTAGTTGCAATGCTTGCAAGGCTTATAGTGATGTGTATTACCGAGTGGGCCCAGAGATACCTCTCCGACAATCGGAGTGACAAATCCTAATCTCGAAATACACCAACCCAACAAGTACCTTCGGAGACACCTGTAGAGCACCTTTATAATCACCCAGTTATGTTGTGACATTTGGTAGCACACAAAGTGTTCCTCCGGTAAACGGGAGTTACATAATCTCATAGTCATAGGAACATGTATAAGTCATGAAGAGAGCAATAACAGAATACTAAACGATCATGTGCTAAGCTAACGGAATGGGTCAAGTCAATCACATCATTCTCCTAATGATGTGATCCCGTTAATCAAATGACAACTCATGTCAATGGCTAGGAAACATAACCATCTTTGATCAACGAGCTAGTCACGTAGAGGCATACTAGTGACACTCTGTTTGTTTATGTATTCACACAAGTATTATGTTTCTGGTTAATACAATTCTAGCATGAATAATAAACATTTATCATGATATAAGGAAATAAATAATAACTTTATTATTGCCTCTAGGGCATATTTCCTTCAGTCTCCCACTTGCACTAGAGTCGATAATCTAGATTACATAGTAACGATTCTTACACCCGTAGAGTCTTGGTGTTGATCATGTTTTGCTCGTGGAAGAGGCTTAGTCAACGGGTCTGCAACATTCAAATCTGTATGTCTCTTGCAAATTTCTATGTCTCCCACCTGGACTTGATCCCGGATGGAGTTGAAGCGTCTCTTGTTGTGCTTGGTTCTCTTGTGAAATCTGGATTCCTTTGCCAAGGCAATTGCACCAGTATTGTCACAAAAGATTATCATTGGACCCGATGCCCTAGGTATGACACCTAGATCGGATATGAACTCCTTCATCCAGACTCCTTCATTTGCTGCTTCCGAAGCAGCTATGTACTCCGCTTCACACGTAGATCCCGCCACAACGCTTTGTTTAGAACTGCACCAACCGATAGCTCCACCGTTCAATGTAAACACATATCTAGTTTGCGATTTAGAATCGTCCGGATCAGTGTCAAAGCTTGCATCGACGTAACCATTTACAACTAGCTCTTTGTCACCTCCATAAATGAGAAACATATCCATAGTCCTTTTTAGGTATTTCAGGATGTTCTTGACTGTTGTCCAGTGATCCACTCCTGGATTACATTGGTACCTCTCTGCTAAACTTATAGCAAGGCACGCATCAGGTCTAGTACATAGCATTGCATACATGATAGAGCCTATGGCTGAAGCATAGGGAACATCTTTCATCTTCTCTCGATCTTCTGCAGTGGTCGGGCATTGAGTCTTACTCAACTTCACACCTTGTAACACAGGCAAGAACCCTTTCTTTGCCTGATCCATTTTGAACTTCTTCAAAACTTTGTCAAGGTATGTGCTTTGTGAAAGTCCAATTAAGCGTCTTGATCTGTCTCTATAGATCTTGATGCCCAATATATAAGTAGCTTCACCGAGGTCCTTCATTGAAAAACTCTTATTCAAGTATCCCTTTATGCTATCCAGAAATTATGTATCATTTCCAATCAGCAATATGTCATCCACATATAATATCAGAAATGCTGTAGAGCTCCCACTCACTTTCTTGTAAATAAAGTGAAAGGATCGATATGGTTGACTATAGGGGGGTGAATAGGCAACTAACAATTTTTTCTTGTTTCTCTACCAAATTAAACTTTGCAACAAAGTAGCTTGTCTAGATGTGCTACTAGGTGAGCAACCTATATGATCCAACAACAACAAACAAACAAGCAAGGAAGCAAGAGAAGTAACACTAATAAGCTAGCACATGTAATGGTAAGAGATAACCAAGAGTGGACCCAGTGAAGACGAGGATGTGTTACCGAAGTTCCTTCCTTTTGAAGGGAAGTACGTCTCCGTTAGAGTGGTGTGCAGGCACAATGCTCCCCAAGAAGCCACTAGGGCCACCGTATTCTCCTCACGCCCTCACACAATGCGAGATGCCGTGATTCCACTATTGGTGCCCTTGGAGGCGGCGACCGGACCTTTACAAACAAGGTTGGGGCAAACTCCACAACTTAATTGGAGGCTCCCAACAAAACCATGAAGCTTCACCATAATGGAATATGGCTCCGAGGTGACCTCAACCGTCTAGGGTGCACAAAGTACCCAAGAGTAACAAAATCCACACAAGAAAGTATGGGAAGCAAATATCCTTTGGTGGAAGTGTAGTCTAGGTCTCCTCCTTCAATCCCAAGCAAATCAACAAGTTTGAGTGGGTAGAGAGAGAGATCGGGCAAAGAGAGCTTGAGTAGCATTAATGGTGGAAAGAGAGAGGTAAGAGGTGAATGTGGTAGGTGGAAGAAGCACCCTTATATAGCAACCCTAAAAATCCAACCGTTAATGTGTTCTCAGTACTGCAGCGGTACAACCGCTCCTGGTCCCAGTACAACCGGGACTCACAGTTTACGTGCAGAACCCTACCAGGCGGTACAACCAGGCGACAAGGCGGTAGTACCGGTTGAGAAGAACAACCGGACCAATCGCCCAGCCACCGCCCAATCACCGCATAGAAACAGAAGGGAGTCACCCCTGAGTGCGGTAGTCGAGCGGTACCGGGCCGATGCAACCGCATGGCCTCGAGCGCTCAGGCGGCTAAGTCCTGAGTGGTAGAACCGCTCCGGACACCGGTGGTACCGGTATGATCGGACTAACCGGGCCACCACCGCCCGTGTCCCTCATCAAAATAGAGGCCAGACCGGTACTTGTGCGGTTCCTGGCCGGAACAACCGCCCTAGTCTTTGCTAAGCATTGGCGGTACTACCGCTCGGAAGCAGCGGTACAACCGCTCGAACAAAACCGGTCAGCGCCAAGACCCAGCGGTACAACTGCTCCAGAGAGCGGTACAACCGCTGGAGCCCACAGTAAGCAGTAGGAAGGAAGGGGAAGAGCTCTCTCTCATAGTTTAGGAAGGCAAGAGAGGGGTGAGGTAAGTGTGCGTGAAATGATACCCCCAACACTTTCCATTGTGGATTCCCTCTTGATAGTACGGGTTCCCTATGAACAAAAGAGATAAACAAACATGTAGAAAACACCGTCTTCGATCCTTTTTTCTTCATAGAGAATAGCTAACCGATGAAGGCCTAAAACCGAAACCTGAAACACTTAGCATAAGATTAGGCCAATAACGGGTTGTCATCATCCTCCAAAACACAAAGTAGGGAAATGACCTTACAATCTCACCCTTTTTGGTGGATGATGACAACACCACAATTTGCAAGTGAAAGTCTAGAAAATGTAGACGGGACTCCCACTAGAAGTGTGCCCCAAATTGAGAAGGCTACACTACAAGAAAAACATCCATGACATTTTGGGCCGAACGAATTTTTTTCTATCATACATATGACACTTCTATGACGATAATTGTGACAAAACCCGGTATCATCATAGATGTGGTGGGCTCCTACTTCTATGCCAAAAAATCATGACAGAAAATGGGCTTTTCTTCCTAGGCGGGCCGGAGACGCAGCTGCATGACATTCTTTGGGCCGTCCATGACGGAAAAAACCATGGTAGAAGCGAGGGCGAGGAAAATTTCGGGGAGTTCCCGGTTACGGTGGGAGGTCGGGGCCGAGCGATGCGTGTTTCTCTCGTACACGTACGCGTGTGTGTGCAAGGCATTGGCTCTAACTGAACCCAAGTGAGACGTTGGGCCCTAACTAAACTCGGGCGATTGCACTACAGGCTACGCATTACTGAACCCGAGCGATCGATCGATGGCTGTTAACTGAACCCGATCGAGCGATTCCTTCGGTACTGCTGCTAACTGAAGCCGATCGATCCTGCCTCTGGATAAACAGTGAGAGTTGTTGGGGGGGGTGTTGGATGAACAGTTCCCGGTGCGGGTGGATGAACAGGACCCCGTGGTGTTGCCTCTGGATGAACAGGACCCCGATCGATCGAGACGGTTGGGGCTGGATGAACAGGACCCCGTGGAGGGCTGGATGAACCGGACAACCCCGTGGAGGGCATGATGAACAGTAGACGGTGGAGGGTAGGATGAACAGTAGCCCGTGGAGGGGTGGTTGAACGGGAGCCCGTGGAGAGGGCTGGTTGAACAGTAGCCGGTGGAGTAGCGCGCGGTGGAGGCTAGATGAACAGGAGCTCGTGGATGAACAGTCGCAGGTGGAGGCTGGAGGAGGTCGACGGTGGATGAACAGTAGCTCGTGGAGGCTGGAGGGGGTCGGCGGTGGAGATGAATAGTATCCCGTGGAGTCCCGTTTTGTGGTACGCCACACCCCTCCCGATGAACAGGACCCCCGTTTCGACCGTAGTGCTCCAACACAAGTCCGTTTCGTCCATTTTGTGGTACGCCACGTCCCTCCCGATCAACAGGACCCTCGTTTCGATCGTAGGAGGTCTGTTTCCTCCGTTTTGCGGTACACTAGACCCCTCCCGATGAACAGGATCCCGTTTCGAACGTGGCCGGTCGAACACAAGGACGTTTCCTCCGTTTTGCAGTATGCCAGGCCTCATTTCCATCGCCTGTTCCGTCCAAGCCCTCCCGATGAACACGACCACGCATTCCGTTCCGACCCAGCCGGTTGGCTCCCACGCGTTCCGTTGCCTCCCCATGAACACGACGCATTCCGTTGCCTCCCCATGAACATGACGCATTCCGTTGCCTCCCCATGAACACGACGACGACGCTGTTTCTCTGTTCCGACCCAGCCATGTACACGAGCCCTGGCCGTACATATGCGCGAGTAGGCGTTCGAGACCCCGCCCGTATGTACACATATGTGGCCGTATTTTCTTTCTTGCACCCTGGCCGCTGTACGTAAGTGTACATGCTACGTGCGTGCCTCTACTACAACACGTGCGCGCCTCTACTATGACACGTGCGCGCCTCTACATCGACCAGTATGCACGTACATGTTCGCAACCAGAATGACAACGCTACGTACACTTCGACCTGGTGGGTCCCGACTGTCAGGCACTTCCTTGCCTGCGAAGATGTAGCTGGTGGGTCCCAACAGTCAGGGGGCGAATCATTTTTTCCCGGACGCACTTCCTTGCGTGCGAAGATGTAGCTGGTGGGTCCCAGCAGTCAGGGGGAAACGATTTTTTCGTGAAACACAGTGGCCTATCCGGTGGGTCCCAGCTATCAGGTGGAAGAATAATTATTTTCCGTGTAATAAGGAGGCACTTCCTTAATGCAGCCATGGACCCAGCTGTCAGCCTCTCCACGTACAGTCCACATCCAATGGAAGTCGTTCCTTGACCACGTTGACCACGCCGCGCCGAGAGCACCAGGGCGGTGGACGACGACGAGGCCTAGGAAGGGGACGACGCAGAGCCGGGGAAGACGCGGCAGTGGATGCCCACGCGTAGAGGAGTACGAGGGTTCACTGGTTCGCTGCAGTGTGAGGCTACCGTCGCCGCAGAATAACAGGGGGCGTGGGTGAGTAGAGGGATGGCCTGGCCAGCGGTGGGAGTAGTAGGGGACGGTGAGGCCTCCGCCGCATCGCAGTCGGCCACAGGAGGCAGGAGCACGAGGCACGACCGGCGCTGGTTTGGGCGGCTGGAGCAAGAAGACCAGAGGTTGAAGAAGCACCACAGTCGTTGGATGGACATCGTATGGTCACTGGAGCTAGAATTGTGCATATTGACTAAGTTGACAAAGCCCTCCGTCCCCGTCAACTTAGTAGGCCCACAAGTCAGCCTCCCACCAAGGTGGGTCCCAGCTAGCAAGGGGTATTCTTTTTTTGTGTAATAAGGAGGCACTTCCGGTGGGTCCGAGCTGACAGCAGGGGGAACGTTTTTTTTTGCAAAGTACGGTGGCCCGTGGGGTGGGTCCCAGTAGTCAGGGGCAAACGTTTTTTCGCGATATACTAGTGGGCGTCCGGTGGGTCCCTGCTGTCAGGTGGAGGAATAATTATTTTCCGCGTAATAAGGAGGCACTTCCTTGCAGCTGTCGTGGACCCAGCTGTCAGCCTCTGCACGTACAGTATTCTTCTGATGGAATTCGGTCGTTGACCACATTAACCATCCGCGCCGACAGCACCACGGTGGTGGACGACGACGAGGCATAGGAAGGGGACGACGCGGAGCCGGGGAAGACGCGGCAGTGGATGCCCACGCGGAGAGGAGTACGAGGGTTCACTGGTTCGGCTGCGCTGCCGTCGCCGCAGAATAACAGGGGGTGTGGGTGAGTGGAGTGGAGGGATGGCCTGGACAGCGGTGGGAGCAGTATGGGGGCGGTGAGGCCTCCGCGGCAGCACAACCGGCCACGGGAGGCTGGAGCAGGCGGCACGACCGGCGCTACTTTGGGCGGCTGGAGCAAGAAGACCAGAGGTTGAAGAAGCTCTATGGCCGTTGGATGGACATTGTACGGTCAGTCGAGATAGAATCGTGCATATTGACTAAGTTGACAAAGCCCTTCGTCCCCGTCAACTTAGTAGGCCCACTATACTAGGTCCCAGCTAGCAGGGGGAGTAGTCATTTTTTTGTGCGTAATAAGGAGGCACTTCCTTGCGTGCGAAGATATAGCTGGTGGGTCCGAGCTGTCAGCGGCGGTAACGTTTTTCGCGAAATACAGAGGCCATTTCGGTGGGTCCCAGATGTTAGGTGGAGGAAATCATTATTTTGCGCGTAATAAGGAGGCATTTCCTTGCGTGCGGCCGTGGACCCAGCTGTCAGCCTCTCCACGTATAGTCCACTTCAGATGCATGTCGGTCGTTAACCACGCTGACCACGCCACGCCGAGAGCACCAGGGCGGTGGATGATGGCGAGGCCTAGGAAGGGAACGACACGGAGGCAGGGAAGACTCGGCCGTTGTTTTTGTTTCCCATGCGGAGCAGAGTACGACTGTATGAGGGTTTACTGGTTCGTCTACCGTCGCCGGAGAATAACAGCAGGTGTGGATGAGTAGAGGTATGGCTAGGCCAGCGATGGGAGTACGGTGGGGTGGTGAGGCCTGCGCGGCAGCACAGCCAGACGCGGGGAGGAGGGAGCAGGCAGTCCCGCCGGCGCTTGTTTGAGCAGCTGGAGCAGGAAGAGCAGAGATTGAAGAAGCACGACGGCCGTTGGATGGACATCCAACAGTATACAGGCCATCTGTGGAAAGCCTCAAATCTGTGGAAAACAGCATACAGCCCATCTGCCATTATCTCAAATAATTTATAGCCTATTTGCTAATTCTTACGGGTTTTTTTGGAGCCCATATTCTTTATGTTAGCATTACAGCCCATATTGTGGCCACGGTTAAAAAATTATACGAAAATTTGCATATGTCGGTGCGGTCTGAACTGTTTTTAATCCCGAAATTTCGAGTCACATTCAGACTGATTTTAAAAATAAATGCATATCAATATAAAATCCAATAAATTGTCCACGCATAAAAATCAATGCAATTTAAAATCTCGAAATGAAAAAAAGATATTTGAAAATAATTGCCAGTTTGATGTGTTTTAAAAATGTACAGCTCATTTCTCATTACTAACAGGCCATTTTCTCGGCCAGCCGAATGAAGCTCTCCTCGTCTTGAAAGATTTGCAGCCCAACAGGCCTGATAAAGCGACTTACTTGACAAATCACAAAAGAACCGGGCTAGCCATTTTTCAGAAAGAAAAAAACTACTGGGCTGGTCTGTGGTAAACATAAAAGAAAAGGCTGTCTAGACAGGCCAGAGTGTCCCGCACAGCCCAGTTGACACCCTGCTTCCATGGCAAAAACAAATTAGATAAAGGCCACTCCAATTATGGCGATTCATAAAAATGCCACTGCAATTTCCAAACTTTGAAAAATGCCACTGCAATTTTTGCAAACTTTGAAAAACGCCACTGCAGTTTGCAAACTTTGAAAAACGCCACGCCAGACTTCCAAAAATGCCACTAGAAATGGCATGAAATGGCATTTTTCAAAGTTTGGAAATTGCAGTGGCATTTCTCGGATACACCAGATTTTGAGTGACATTTATCAAATTAACCCAAAACAAAAATAACTGGGCGAGCTGCCGGGTCCCTGGTGCCAGCCGCTCGTTGTGCAATTCTCTTGTTTATTGACTACATTGACAATGGCATGGGACCCAGATGTCAGAAATCCACTAGGAGGAGCCATTTTTTTATTGGCTTGAAATAAGGAGGCACTTGCTTGCGTACTGCCATGACCTTGGCGGGTCCCTACTGTCATCCTCTCCGCGTACAATCATCTCCTGATTGTGTACGCGTCAACTTGCTAGGCCCACAAGTCAGCCTCTAAACCGTGGAGGACAAATACAATCCATTTAAAAAATAACAGCCCATTCCATACGTTCAAATGGAAAGTTCAACATTCAGAGCAAAGTAACAGGTCTGATCCACATATAGAGTACTGAACTTCCACGTTGACAACCATCATAGCCAAGTTAACTAGCTACTCCCACTAACACTCTAGTAGCGTACAAGTACTAACTTACTCTTAGCTAACTAGACGATGCTGGCCGCCATCTGCTGTCCATACTAAAGGCCGGCACCGGCGTCCTACGCCTCGCCTCGGACTTGCCAGAGGTGCGAAAGGGCGCGTTGCTTGCGCGTGTTGGCCCTTTCCATGCCGGCATGGTCCACCGAAGCTTCGGCTTCCAAGCAGGAAACCCACTTGACGACCTGGTAGTAAAAATCGGCGTCGTGAACACGTGCGTACCCGACAGCCTCCAGGGCTATTTGCCGGGCGCTGGCCTCCACGTAGTCGGCCCAGTTGCGGGCGCTCTGCTCGCGACTCAGAGTGTCGGTGCGCTGCTGCTCCATGTCTCGTTGGCGGCGCAAATCGGCGATACGCTGCTCCTCTGCCAGGCGGTCGCGCTCCAACAACTCCTGCTCCTCCGCCATGCGGTCGCGCTCCAACAACCCCTCGATCTCCGCATTGCCATCTAAAGACAGATAGAATGCCTCCTCCCTCCGTCTGCCTTCCGGTGAAAACCAAACACTAATTCCAGCGGTGACCGCCTCCAGCGTCGCCTACCGCGGACGGGCGGGGGCATGGCGGACGTGGCGAGCGACGTCGGGCTGGTGGGGGCTTATGAGGATATGGCGAGTTGGGTCACGGTGGCACGTGAGAAGGCCGGGAAACAGTACTTATATGCGGAAGGTAGCGCGACGGTCATTGGAATTCAATGTATAATGGCTTAGCGCGCCAGCTTGCCGTGGAAAACTAGAGAAACTGAAATTATGAATGTGCCGTCCCGTCCCGTCTGGGTCGCACGCCGGCATGGCGGTCAAACGAGTGCACTCGAATCATCTCCCTCCTTGTCAATAATGATTCCATGGATTTAAAGCGTATCTTTTTTCGCATCAGTTAGCTGCCTTAATTACGGCTGGTTGCATGCAGGCACTCAGAATCGCTCGCAGGCAGTACGCGAAGCAGCATGCAACAAGTCACAGCCGAGGGCACGCATGCAGCCACTTAAATCGCTAGAATTAATTAGGCTTAAACTTCGGCATGCTGTTAATTATTGCCATGCCTTGGTCTTGCCGCTTTCCTCGCGGGACTAATAAATCCCGGACGGAGGGAGTACCTTGGTTGGTGAGAGGTTTGAATTAAGCCCTACAAACCGGAAAGGACGTACTAGTACGTGTGTGATCCGCTATTTATTCGTGGAGGATCAAGTAGGACATTTCTTGAATTGAGCCCTGCAAACTGGAAAGGAGGTAGTATGTGCGTGATCCGTTATTTATCCGTGTAGGATCGATAGTGTAGCTTGTCAGTTTCTTCAGAGGTAGGCATTTTTATCCGTGTAGGATCGATAGTGTAGCCTGTCAGTTTCTTCAGAGGTAGGCATTTTTATTCAAAAAACTGCCACTTTGCATCTTGCATCGCAAATAATACTGCCAAGAGCGCATTTGTAGGCTAGCTAGTGATCAATCAGTAACTTGTAAACACTGAGCGAACAGAAATAAGTAATTGTTAATCCATATCAATGATTCACGGATCATATACAAATATGTAGCTCCAAAAGCAAAGATCAGCCACTTCGGATCTTGCATCGCAACTAAAACTAACTAGTACGATTCCCATACATAAGATCAACATGTTAATGCATCTCAATGATTCACAGATCATATACAAATATGTAGCTCCAAAAGCAAAGATCTAGAAAAAACATCTGTTCTTCCTACTAACATGGATGCTTCTCTTGGCCAACATTCTGTACAGACTGAAAGACAAATTTGTTTGTGAAGTCTACAATTCCTCTTGCAAACGTAAGTGGTTTCACCAACAGCTAGAACCATGAGAAACATCCACTGCAATATGATTTGGTCTTCTCTCGATCACACGGCGAGACTATTTTCGGAATACAAACTTTAACTTAGGCAAAATGATGCCCATTGTATAATCAGACCAAAGCAATGAAGCACCTAGTGTTGGCCAATAAATAGTACAGTACTATGTTTCTGCAGCCCATGAAGTGACTATCCAATCTTTCTGTGTCTATTTTCAAATGGCACTGCATGCAGTGACTATACTATTCTCTTGTGCAGTTCAACCAAAATTGCGGGCACTTTGTTTGTTTGCCAAATAGCAACGGGCAGACATCTCTGTCTGCACAAATATCAAGCAGCTAGTAAACATATACCACACCTTGTATTTTCGGTTTAAACATGTCTCTTCCGCTTAGCATCTGCCATGTTCTGCACTAGACAATCTGATACAGTTATGTTTTGCCCTGGACAATTTCATACTGAATTGATTTGCTGGTTCAGAGCAGAAATATAGCGCCTATTCTTCATCAGACCAAGGATATCCCTGTTCGCAGTGATGGAAGAGGTGAAATTGATACAACCGAAATTGAGCATCCAATCATTGAATCATGTCCTTCACCTCCAATGTAGGTCCACCCTGCCAATAAATTCACATGCAAACCACTAGTATTACTATCTAATGACAGTACAAAAAGAGTAGCAAGATAGTAGCAAACGATGTACCTTCGTAATGAACAACTCATAGTGCCACCAATTGGATATAAAGGTTTGGAAAAAAACATGCTCCTGATGTTGAACCAGTTGGACTTTTTGTGCAGTTCCACTAAAATCGAGCATCCCTATTTGCATAGATATTGAAAGTGTGATTACTCTAAAAGTGGCACTAGTTGAAGCATAGACTCACAAATATAAGCATTCCAATTTCTTAATGGGAAAAGGTAGCAAGACTGTTTCTAACCACCTGTTTGAAGGAATAAATAAAGCAACACCGGCTGATGTCAGGAAGGCATACATAGTTTTTTCTGGAAAAGTGAGCCATTCCTGACCTTTCCTCTTCATTTAAGCAAATTTTGTGCAGTTCTACTAAAATAAAATGACATCACCGCCTTGACAATTCAGTGACACTGTACAAAAGGAAATGACTTAACATTACATCATGATGTCAGGTCTGTAGTCGACAGGCATTAGAGACAAACATACAGACCTCCTCAAGAGAACAACCGGAGGAGGTGCCCACTCTTGACCTTTCCTCTTGTCTTCATAATTGTCTGTGCAGTTTAACCAAAATAAAATGACATCAGCGCCTTGGCATTTTGGTGACACTGTACAAAAAAATTAACTTATCTCATGAAAGTGAGGTATGTAATCTATAAGCATTAACAGTGTAAAAATCTGAAGGTAGTAACAAGTTTCATCGTTGGTATACTGGTTGTGCAACAACATTAGAATGCCTTAGCTAAAAAATCTTTAATACATCCACAATCAACAGCTAACCCTGAAATAATCTAGTGACATTAAATGGCATTGCTTAAATTTATGGGTGGCATTAGACTGAGAGCGGCATTAGTTAAATGTGGCATCACTTTAGCAGTAGCATTGCTTGACTTGACTGCTGGCGTCATACTAACAGCAAAAAAGTGGCAATAAGAGCATGGGAGGCCCATTCGGACAGTGGGCGCACCAGTACGATGTACCACCATGAACGCAGAGTGGTGAGGGAGGTATGGTTGTCCAGAGCAACAAATATCCAGGCAGCATATGTGGATTACGTCCCACTTTTGTTCTTTTTAGCCGCCTTTTTCCTATGCGAGGACAACAAACCGATCAACCTGGTCATTCTCTATTGCGTTGTCGTGCCTTTCTACCCTTCTTCAACCAAGAGACACGAGACTCATTCCTTAGCTACTGATTTTCCCCTTTTCAACCTAGATGCGGGTTCGATGCCTACTCTCTTGGACAGTACAGTCTCCCTTCCTTTCCTTATTCAACACAGACATGGATTAGTCTGCATGAAGTAGGGTTTCCTTTAATAGTGCAAATTATCGTTTTCGTTTGCGTGGCCAACAGAGCAGAGGATAGCAAATTGGGAAGATGGTGTAGTGGAAAAAGATCCACATGCAACGACGTGGCAGATGGGGCAATAGAACAAGGTTATGGTTCAAAAAGAGGTACCATACCTGAGGGTCGGCGGGAAGTGGCTTCGCTCGTGGTCGTCGTCCTCCGCACACACTATGGCAACAAGCTTGGGGATGGAGGCCATCCCGCGCGGGCGCTAGGTCTGAGAGGACGGCCTTGTCGTCAGTGCGTGACCTCGCTCGCCGACGACGAGTGCGTCAACGCTGCATGTCCTTTTCTTCCCCGGCGGATCTGTGACCACCGGTGAGGAGGGAGAGAGGGGCCGTCTATTTTAGATCTGGAGAGAGGGTGGTAGTGTGAGAAGCAAGTGGGCAGCCCTTAGCAAGAAAGCGCTCAAGCTCGAGCCTATATATCTTTTTATACTACTAGTACTAGAGGTGGAGTAGTGGTAGAGTAGTTTATATTTTCTCTGCGTACGGTACCAGTTAGTCGTGCTTCAAAACTGATTGGCATGCCATTAAAAAAATAAAGGTCGATAACTAATGCAGCACCTCGGGCCAACGCGGCCAGATCGCATTTTGCACGAGAAATTACACACCATGTTTCGTTGACATGTGGTCCCGTTCCAACATATCAGTGAGACGACGGTGATTAGTAGGAGTATTTCCGAACGGACGTGTAGGCCGGGGCGCCTCTTTGTGAACCATGGCAAACTCGCAACCGTCCACCGACTCTTCGCCTTTCCGTCTTGATTTGGAACTGTTGTCGCACGCTCTTCCTCTCCCTCCTCCATTTTCCTTCAGCCCTTCACCCTTTCTTCGCCATTGTTCGATCGTCTTCTACATGGAGGGAACAGGCCGGAAACGACAACATTATTCTAGCTCCGATCTAAAAGATAACGTGGTGGAGGAACTCATTGATCGGTGCGACGCCATCACCTCGGCTAGCATGCCAGGTTCGTTCAAGCCCATTCTCGACTCAACTAATAACATGATTACAAAGAACCCCAAGCATCAAGGAGCGGTTTGATCTCCCCTATTTTCTTCGCCGTGACCCTGATGACTGGCGCCGGCACGACAGAGGCCTCGCCCTGTGCCAGTTGATGCCGCTTGATAATGATAGCTATGATGTTAAGATGCCATCGCTTGAGGGCAAGGCTTGGGCGGGCACAAATGGATATTGGGTTGTTTACATTGGGTCCAACTGCGAGTGGGAACTTGTGAATGTGTACACTCGTGACTGGGTTCCACTTCCAAAAATCTCAGCAGATTGCCTAGAGGTTGAGCACACCGGTATTGTACGCACGTTCAAATACGATCATGGTGACTGTCTTCTATGGAAGACAGCAATTTGTCAAGTTCCCAACCGCTCTTGGAATTACAACAACTATCAAGTTGTTGCTATCTTCGACAAGCTTGTTGCCGTCCTTCGTGGTTCGACTTGTTGGATATTGCTCAAAAATCAGTTTCTGTACACGGATGAGTATTGTGATGCAAATCAATACGAGGGCCTTGTGTTTGCTGCCACCACTCGTGGCACTGTTTTTGCATGGGATCCTCGTAGTTTCGGTACGTTTGTCTTCCACCGTAATTATAATTGTTTCATCCACATGCATGCGGGTTAGCAAGTTTCCCTTTACTAATTAACCTTCTTCTTGTGTTTCCAAGGTCCTGTGAACATCCCACCACCTATACTTGAAAAAATTTATAACCAAGGGGGAGATGCCGATGGTGATGATCACGAGCATGAGGATGAGCAGAACCCATATACTTAGTGGCGCCTGGCAACTAATTCCGATGGATCACCTCTTCTTGTGTGTATACAGCCCACTGATGATGTTACTACTAAGGAAGCAGGTGTAGTCTCCCATGGTCGCACTCTCCGGACCTATTCCAACACCCGTTGCATGGTATTCGGGATGGATACTAGTGTGCTAGCGCCAACTCCTTCTCCCTGGTACAGAATTGATAGTCTTGGAGAAACTCGCTCTTCCTTGGACAAAACTATCCGATGATGGTGAAAGGCGATCCAACTGCTGTTGACACAACATTAACAGTACCATTTATGACAAGCAACTGTGTCTATACCTCGGACATTTGGGTGGTTCCCTACCCTGGTACTGATATAGTAGGTCACTTCAGCCTGGATGATCAGTCCTACGTTGGTTTCCAGATCGACAATCAATGGCCCGTCCCAGATAATCACGTGTGGTTCAAAGCAAGCGTTTCCAACGCCGAGGAATGGTTGAGTTGAAGTTTATTTCATTGCTTGTTATTTGTTGTGTGGTGAAAACTTTAGTATTTATAATGTATCCTCGTTGTCGATGTGGGTTGATAACCTGTTGTATGTAATAAAATGATATGCGTGTGATAAACTTACTAAATTTATGAATGGCTTTCGAGTCGCTTCTCTAAATTTGTACTAGCTTCACATGCTTCCCGCGTCGGGCGGGTGTTTTTACTGTAGCCATATGTTAATGTGTTCGCTGTACGTAACCAGCACCTCGAATCCTCGATACTAGTACTATATAGTAGGAGTAAGTAGTAGGAGTAGTAGGGTGGCATGGGCCAGAACAAGCATTCACGTCCAGGAGTACGGCACACGCCACCACCACGACATCCATCTGACACCATATTATTTCTTGGAGTCCGTGCTAGAGCAATCTCTTCAACCTCGTCGTTTCTCTAACTTCAGCCATCGCGCGGTGGGCGAGGTGGGGGTTTGCCGATAGTCGGTTTCCTTAACTGCGGTCCCACTTGTAAGGCCAACTCCAACGCACGACCCCAAACGCACCTCCATTTTGCACGAACTCCAACGATAATTTTGACTAGAAAAGCAAGACCAAAGAATACAAGAACCACAAGAATACATTTTACTACTCCTGTAAGTTGGATTAGTGCCTTCTCGATGCATTCATTGTTGATCTGCGGAGGCTCGATATTGCGTCTGTGCTAGCTAAAAGTGATAGAACATCTACTAAATTGCGATCTATCAATATATGGATGTACTCTTCTTCCCAATGTAAAAACTTGCATCCTTTCTACTCCCTCCGTTGGACAATACATGCCTTCTATTTGTCAAAATATATATGTATCTAGACATGTCTTAGTATATAGGTACATCCATTTTTGGACAAATGGAAGTCAAGTATTTTGGAACGGAGGGAGTGCACAATAAAAAATTTAAGTTAGCACAACTAGTCTAATCCGAGAGCAGAACCGAAGATTTGGTCGGGTTCTTCCTTCTTTTTCCGACACGTGGGACATCCAGCATCCAGGTCGTGTCGTGAAATAAAATAGAGTGGTAGTTGAAGCCATGAGATGTGCATCTTGGGTTAAACTGTAAATAGAATCTTACTACTCTTGAGTAACTCCAAAAGCGGCCACCGAAGATCTTTATTGGATTTGTTTTTCATCACCAGCACGTCGAGGTGAAAGATGTGCAGGTTCAGTGGGTCCTCTTGCGTTTTCACTGACATGTGGGGCCGCATGTGAGCAAACAGACGATGGGCTCCGTGCGTCCGCTGGCTGGCTGAGCAAATAGAGTAGGGCTGAGCACGGACTACAGGAAATTTGTTCTACGTACCTCAATATAGGCTCGATATAGTGGGGTGGCATGGGCCATAACTAGCATTCACGTCTAGCAGTACGGCACACGCCACCCACACGAGTCCCATCCAACACCAATTCTCTTGGAGTCCGTGCTACAGCCATCTCTTCTCCCTCCTGTTTTCTCAGCCATCACGCGGTGGGCGGGGTGGGGGTTTGCTGGTAGTCGGTTTGCTCAACTGCGGTCCCACTTGTAAGTGAAAATGCAACACCGCACGCATTCCCGCTTGAGCGGTGTGCCCGACCACACTACAAAAAAAAGACACATCCGTGACATTTTGGGCCGAACAATTTTTTTTTTCTGTCATACATATGACACTTCTATGACGATAATTGTGACAAAACCTAGTATCATCATAGATGTGGTGGGCTCCCACTTCTATGACAAAAAATCATGACAGAAAATGGGCTTTTCGTCCTGGGCGGGCCGGAGACACAGCTGCATGACATTCTTTGGGCCGTCCATGACGGAAAAAACCGTGGTAGAAACGAGGGTGAGAAAATTTCGGGGAGTTCCCGGTTACGGTGGGAGGTCGGGGGGCGAGCGATGTGCGTTTCTCTCGTACATGTACGCGCGTGTGTGCGAGGCGTTGGCTCTAACTGAACCCGAGCGAGGCGTTGGGCTCTAACTGAACCCGAGCGATTGCACTGCAGGCTACGCATTACTGAACCCGAGCGATCGATCGATGGCTATTAACTGAACCCGATCGAGCGATTCCTTCGCTACTGCTGCTAACTGAAGCCGGTCGATGCTGCCTCTAGATGAAAGTGA
>NC_057794.1:126261355-126345750 GCF_018294505.1 Triticum aestivum
TGGGATGAACGGTTCCCGGCGGGGTGGATGAACAGGACCCCGTGGTGTTGCCTCTGGATGAACAGGACCCCGATCGATCGAGCCGGTTGGGGCTGGATGAACAGGACTACCCCGTGGAGGGCAGGATGAATAGTAGATGGTGGAGGGCAGGATGAACAGTAGCCCGTGGAGGGGTGGTTGAACAGGAGCATGTGGGAGGGCTGGTTGAACAGTAGCCGGTGGAGTAGCGCGCGGTGGAGGCTGGATGAACAGGAGCCCGTGGATGAACAGTCATAGGTGGAGGCTAGAGGAGGTCGACGGTGGATGAACAGTACCTCGTGGAGGCTGGAGGGGGTCGACGGTGGACATGAACAGTATCCCGTGGAGTCCCGTTTTGCGGTACGTGACACCCCTCTCGATGAACAGGACCCCCGTTTCGACCGTAGCGCTCCAACACAAGTCTGTTTCCTCCGTTTTGCGGTACGCCACACCCCTCCCGATGAACAGGACCCCGTTTCGACTGTAGGAGGTCCGTTTCGTCCATTTTGCGGTACGCCACACCCCTCTCGATGAACAGGACAACCGTTTCGACCGTAGGAGCTCCGTTTCCTCCGTTTTGCGGTACGCCAGACCCCTCCTGATGAACAGGATCATGTTTCGAACGTGACCGGTCGAACACAAGGTCGTTTCCTCCATTGTGCGGTACGCCAGGCCTCGTTTCCATCGCCTGTTCCGTCCAAGCCCTCCCGATGAACACGACGCATTCTGTTGCCTTCCCATGAACATGTCGCATTCCGTTGCCTCCCCATGAACACGACGCATTCCGTTGCCTCCCCATGAACACGACGATGACGTTGTTTCTCCGTTCCGACCCAGCCATGTACACGAGCCCTGGCCATACGTATGCGCGAGTAGGCGTTTGAGACCCCGCCCGTATGTACACATATGTGGCCGTATTTTCTTTCTTGCACCCTGGCCGCCTCTACTACGACACGTGCACCTCTACATCGACCAGTATATATGTACGTACACGATCGCGACCAGAATGACAACGCTACGTACGCTTCGACCAGGTGGGTCCCAACTGTCAGGCACTTCCTTGCGTGCGAAGATGTAGCTGGTGGGTCCCAGCAGTCAGGGGGGCGAAATACGATGGCCCGTCCGGTGGGTCCCGCTGTCAAGTGGAGGAATAATTATTTTGCACGTAATAAGGAGGCACTTCCTTGCTGCGGCCATGGACCCAGCTGTCAGCCTCTCCACATACAGTCCACGTCCGATGGAAGCCGTTCCTTGACCATGTTGACCACGCCGCGCCGAGAGCACCAGGGCGATGGACGATGGCGAGGCCTAGGAAGGGGACGACGCGGAGCCGGGGAAGACGCAGCAGTGTATGCCGACGCGTAGAGGAGTACGAGGGTTCACTGGTTCGCTGCGGTGTGAGGCTACCGTCGCCGCAAAATAACAGGGGGTGTGGGTGAGTAGAGGGATGGCATGGCCAACGGTGGGAGTAGTAGGGGGCGGTGAGGCATCCGCCGCATTGCAGTCGGCCACGGGAGGCAGGAGCACGAGGCACGACCGGTGCTAGTTTGGGCGGCTGGAGCAAGAAGACCAGAGGTTGAAGAAGCACTACGGCCGTTGGATGGACATCGTACGCTCAGTGGAGCTAGAATCGTGCATTTTGACTAAGTTGACAAAGCCCTCCGTCCCCGTTAACTTAGTAGGCCCAAAAGTCAGCCTGCCACAATACTGGGTCCCGGCTAACAGGGGGAGTATTCATTTTTTTGTGTGTAATAAGGAGGCACTTCCTTGCGTGCGAAGATATAGCTGGTGGGTCCGACCTGTTAGTGGCGGTAACATTTTTCCGCAAAATACAGAGGCCCTTTCGGTGGGTCCCTGATGTCAGGTGGAGGAATCATTATTTTGCGCGTAATAAGGAGGCATTTCCTTGCGTGCGGCCGTGGACCCAGCCGTCGGCTTCTCCATGTAAAGTCCACTTCAGATGCACGTCGGTCGTTGACCATGTTGACCAAGCCGCGCCGAGAGCACCAGGGTAGTGGACGACGGTGAGGCCTAGGAAGGGAACGACACGGAGGCAGGGAAGACTCGACAGTTGTTTCCCACGCGGAGGGGAGTACGACTGTACGAGGGTTTACTGGTTCGTCTGCCATCGCCGGAGAATAACAACAGGTGTGGGTGAGTAGAGGGACGTCTAGGCCAGTGATGGGAGTACGATGGGGCGGTGAGGCCTGCGCGGCAGCAGAGCCGGGCGTGGGGAGGAGGGAGCAGGCAGTACCGCCGGCGCCTGTTTGAGCGGCTGGAGCAGGAAGAGTAGAGATTGAAGAAGCACGACGGCCGTTGGATGGCCATCCAACAGTCACTGCTTGTGTGTCAACCTTTTTTTTAGGAAAGCCTCAAATCTGTGGAAAACAGCATACAACCCATCTGCCATTATTTCTAATAATTTACAGCCCATTTGCTAATTATTAAGGTTTTTTTGGAGCCCATATTCTTTTTGTTAGCATTACAAGCCATATTGTAGCCACGGTTAAAAAATTATATGAAATTTTGCATATTTCAGTGCGGTCCAAACTGTTTTTAATCCTAAAATTTCGACTCAAATTCAAACTGATTTTAAAAATAAATGTATATCAATATAAAATCCAACAAATTCTCCACGCATAAAAATTAATGTAATTTCAAATCTCGAAATGAAAAAAAGATATTTGAAACTAATTGCCAGTTTGATGTGTTTTAAAAATGTACAGCCCATTTCTTATTACTGATGGGCCATTTTCTCGGCCAGCCGAATGAAAGCTCTCCTCGTCTTGAAAGATTTGCAGCCCAACGGGCCTGACAAAGCGACTTACTTGGCAAATCACAAAAAAACTGGGTTGTGGCCGTGGACCCAGCTGTCAGCCTCTCCACGTACAGTACTCTTCCGATGGAATGTCGTTGACCATGTTGACCACGCCGCACCAATAGATCCAAGGCAGTGGACGACGGCGAGGCCTAGGAAGGGGACGACATGGAGCCGGGGAAGACGCGGCAGTGGATGCCCACGCGGAGAGGAGTACGAGGGTTCACTGGTTCGGCTGCGGTGTCAGGCTGCCGTCGCCGCAGGGCCTGGCTAGCGGTGGGAGTAGTAGGGGGCTATGAGGCCTCATCGGCAGCACAGCCGGCCACTGGAGGCAGGAGCAGGCGGTCTCCCCAGCGCTGGTTTGGGCGGCTGGTGCAAGAAGAGCAGCGATTGAAGAAGCAGCAGGACCGTTCGATTCAAATCCAACGGTTACTGCTACTAGAATCGTTTGTTGACTAAGTTGACAAGCCCTGCGTACGAGTCAACTTAGTAGGCCCACAGGTCAGCCTCCCAACTGGTGCGCCCCAGATGTCAGTGGGGGGAATCATTTTTTCGCGTAATAAGGAGGCAGTTGATTGCGTGCGGCCAGGCCAGCGGAGGGAGTAGGGTGGGCCGGGGAAGCCTGCGTGGCATCACAGCGGGCCACAAGAGGAGGGAGCAGGCAGTCCCACCGGCGCTAGTTTAGGCGGCTGGAGCAGGAAGATCAGAGATTGAAGAAGCACGTCGGTCGTTGGATGGACATCCAACACTAACTGCTGCTAGAATCGTGTGTTCACTGACAAAGCCTTGCGTAAACAAGTCAGCCTCGAAATATGTGGCGTTTACAGCCCATTTACTATTATTTTTATAATTTTTACTCATTTTCTAATTCATATGGAATTTATTGCAGCCCGTTTTCCATTTTTAGAATTGCTGGCCATTTTCTGGTCAGTACCAGGGTCAAAAAATTAACTAAATATGTGGGAAATTTTGAAAATTCGCAATTTTTTGCTGGGGAACGAAATATTCTTAATCCAAAAATTAATAGCCATACTAAAACAAATTTAAAAATAAATTAGTACTATGTCATGTTAAATCCAATGAAATACGTATAAGATATCAGTGAAGAACAAAAACAAAAAAAGAAACTTATATCCCATTTGCTATAAATTTTTTGGAATTTTCAACCCCTTTTGATATTACTTTTAACAGACATTGACCATACTCTTAAGCCAGGACGGAATGCATCCCTCCTCGTCTTGAAAGATTTGCAGTCCAGTAATTCGGAGAAAACAAATAGGCCTAGCTTGGGTATTCTTCAAAAAGAAATACTGGGCTACCTATTTTCCCAAAGAACTGGTGCATGAGCATTTAGCTTTATTTATTTATTTATTTACTTATTTATGTTTAGGGGACCATGAGCATGTACCTGGGCCAGATTCATGTGAGAGCCTCCCTTCCAGTTAATTATGGGCTTCTCTATTGGGCCTTCATCAGTGGGCTGCATGTTATCAACAAGTGGAAAATGTGTTCCGAGTTTCAAAAAAAATGTGTTCCGTATGATAAATAGTATGCGCTACGTACGGTACGGGGCACTAAAGGATCGAACCATGCAACAACTTTCAAAACATTGTGTTTTTCGTTCTAACAACACATTTATTCAACCAACAGACGAAATATACTAATGATTGTACATTGAAAACAACAACAACAGCAACCAGGGCTGGTGGTGCAACAGAAGCAGTAAGCAGGCCAGAAGAGTGAAGACGCAGCTCTCTCTTCCAAACCAAACATCAGCCATCATTACAAAAGGGCTACCAAAAAAGAACAAGTGTATGCATCAAACTTAATAAAGATCCTACTACACAAAGTGTACGCATCTAACTAACTCGCTCAGTTAGACGTTACTATTTATTAAGCTGTGGAGATTGGTTGGCGGCTTGAACCAGATGGGTGCCTGACGGGGGAAACTCTAGCCAGCAGGTCAAAGTCTGATACTTGCGACCCTCTCTCCAACTTTGGGCTGCAGAGTGTGGCGGCACATATCAGGGTATGGTGCATGCAGAGACGCATGGTACGCTGTGTACACACAGTTTTGCCTGATGAACGAAACCGCGCTGCCATCATGATCCTTGTCGTCGGTTATCTCCTGGTTAATCGGATAATTCAGTCCGACAAACAAAGAGTGTGTACCAAGGCTACTTACCAGCCTCCAGTCAAAAATTCCTGAAGGCCCAGAGAAGCTGGGATCCTGCTCAAAGACCTTGCAGTGACTGTGATTGTATTCCGTGAAACAACACGTCCGGTACGTGCGAACGATCATCAATCTTTCGCCATTGTCTGATCGAGCCAGGAACTACCTGCAACTGCCATGTCGCTTTTCTTTGAAAGGTTCTGGGATTAGGAAGGGTACGGACACCAGGCGGCCTACAACATCATATCAAGTTGGAGTCAAATAAAAAAGGGCTCTTGGTTTAGTCAATCTTAAGAACAGCATGTTATGAGCATGAATATTTTTTCAGCAAATGTTGACAGTAATATAATCAAGCCATCATGATATCATAGGAAAGTAACATACTGCTGTAATAGCCGTTTGTAGCGATGACTGGAGTAGGCCAGCAATACGTCCAGCCATAGAAGGAGTCGACAGCGTAAATGAAGCCCTTGTGTTCAATGGCATCAGAGAACCATGGAGGATGTGTGATCCTGCGATGGACGTGCAGATTTATCCACTTACCGCAGTGACCTATCAGATAGGCGAGACCGCGGTTGAAGAACGCAATTAGCCTGAAGTCTTTATAATTCGTAGATCTTGTGGGCACTTGGCAGATTACAACCTTGAGCAAATCAAACTTGGTATCATGTTGGCTACTATAATATTTCGAGTATTCTGGGCCGCAGTGCCAAAGCAGTGCAGTGTTAATCGAAGGAAGGGGGATCAATCACCAAGTGTAGACCTCCACGAGCATCCAGCTGCTGCGACCGTCGACGAGCACCATCCAAGACGTGTTCATGCCGACTCAGTACATATCGTTAATGTAGTTGAGGCTGATGGGGATTGGATCACAGTCAAGGGGGTTGATGCTCGCCACCCTACGATCATTATGCTGTGTGACACGCCGTTTCTGAAGATCAGGCGGCATCAGCAAGCAAGGAGCTGGCTTAAAAAGCTCCGGCCTAAGGGCTTTGAGTAAACGGTACAGCCCCGACGAGCACGCGACGAGCGGCATGGTACTGTGATTGTCCACACGCGAAACAATGAGCTTGATTACCTCTGTGAGAAGCGAATTCCAGCCACTCTTTCGGTGGACGCTGCACGGTTCTGCCATTGTTAGTGCTTGGGTTTCGGACGAGGGGGAGGTGCCTTAGCGGGGATGGAAGATTGGACGAGATTATGTGCGGACAAAGATGGAGAAGCGAATATGTGCTGCGGGAAGTGGACAAGTGATGATGACTACAGCACGCTGATTGACTTACGAGACACATACCAGCAGTGTAGGGTCATGTCGATGCGAGACAACTTGCTTGAGTGATCACAGTACTGGTACTCCCTACAATGCTATGCCCTAACTTGCTTGAGTAGAGTAGTAGAGTAGGACTCTGCTCTACTACTAGCACCGGAGGAGTAGTATATTCTAATCTAAAATAGTTACAAACTTCAATGCCCGAGCATGGAATGACTACGAACCATGCTCAAAGACCGTGTCTACGTGGTGTTTGGACATGGGTGACAACCTCAATGCCAACGGTGCTGCTCCCATTGCACCGTATGTGTTTCTGTCCTTCCTGTTCGAAATCGTGGTACAATTCATGTTTCTACTATGTATCCTACTACTATGCTAGTCCACATGATTAGTTTCATCTCTGTTATAGCCGTCATGATTTATTTTGTGCTTATTCGGATTAAATCTCATAGTAACTTGCTCATATATTCAACTGGCGCAACGTCCCCTACAGCCACTCCCGTTTCATGGACGGCCTGGTCGATGTTGGAATTTTTCTAGTAGGCCTTTATAAGGTGACCTCTTCTACCACTTGTATGAGCATGAGAAGAGGAGACCTACACGCGCGCTCCTCCTCCTCGCTCGCCTCGCCGTGCCACGCCTCGTCATGACGCGCCGCGGGTTGCGGGATTGAGCCGAGCCGAGGACAGAGCTATACTCCCATGACCTACCCGGCCCGCACTATACAGTTTCTCACCACCATTCCAGATCATTGCACCGCCAAGCAAGTCTTCTCCATCCCTCCTTTCGGTGTGCACCGGGAGAAGGGACAACAGGCCTCCGGAACCCCACCTCTCATGATCCTGTATGGGAGAGGGGCGATCAGTTTTTGGGGAGCGCACTCGCGCGACTGCTAGCAGTGACGACTTCTTCCCCGACCTCGGCAACCTCATCCTCGACATGGGCGACAACGTCAACGTCGGCAACTAGTGAGATACAGGGTGTAGGAAGCGGTTTGGGAATTTGCATGCCTTTCCAACCAGTGAGATACTCCCTACAAAGTATGAGAGAGAAATAACCACAAAGAAGGAAGCTAAAAGTAAACAATCAAACGAGCATTTTTGCATTTGTTTTGCATTGAATCGTTTCACAAGCTTGACTAGTGCTCTTTTTCTACTTTTACAAAAACCGCATCGTAATGTTAAAACGTGCATTTGCACGTACATAAGTAATAGTAGTACTCCCTCCGTCTAGGTGTATAAGTCTTCCCTCCTTCTTGGTCACGGTGCACAACCGAAGATGACTTATTGACCTGGACGGAGGGAGTAGCACAGTCTGCAAGCATATATCGAGAGAGACGTGTAGTGCGATAGTATATAGTAAAGTTTGTGCTATATGCACGTACTTGCAAAATGCGTACGAATACACAAGGTTTCCAAACTTTCCCTTTTACATACTTAATTAAGGACGCTAAAAATTCCTGAACATTCGGGATTTATCATTTGCGTCCCAAAACTAATGAGATCGCCTTACGAAACAAAAATTATACTCCTCCTAAAAGCAACGGCGCTCGCAGGAGCGCTTGCGGCGCGCCACGAGTGCCCTAGTGCGCGGCCGTTTCCCAGCGCGCCGACACAACACCTCTTCCTCAGCCTCGCAACTCGCGAGGTGCTGATTGGCGACTTGCCGGCGGGCGAGCGCGATCTCACCGGTGTGGTGATCCGGCGCCAACAGGTACTCCTTGCTGGAAGTGTGCGCCCAGTCCACATACCGCAAAGCGTAGATGAGGCGCTTGGGCCCGACTGCACTCAGGGCGTCGGCACAGGCGTCCTCTGCCACCCTCACGGCCCTCGCACGAGCCTTCTGCCAAAAAGCCAATTGCCTGACTCTCTCGGACGCGACATAGGCCTCCCAGGCAGCTTGTTCTGCGGTGCGCTTCTCTTCCTCGACCTTCTTCTCCGCCTCTATTTTGGCGCGCTCTGCTGGAGGCAAAGCGTCCCACAAGGCGACATCCATTTCTTTCCAAAGCTCCTCAAGGCTGGGGGGGCTCGGCGGGCGGCGCGACGTTCTCCTCATAGCGGGGAGCCGACGCGTCCTCCGGCGCGCGTGCTGGCGAGATTGGGAATGCCGACGCGTCCACCTCGACGCATCGCGGCGAGGAGCGGAACGCTGACACGTCCTCCTCGACTAGTGGCGGTGAGGAATGGAACGACGACGTGTCGCGTAGCAGCGAGGAGCGGAACACCGACGCGTCCTCCTCGACTAGTGGCGGCGAGGAACGGAACGGCAACGCATGACCGTCCGCGTGGTGCAGCGAGGGGCTCCTAGGGCTTGGGAGGGGCGATGCCATGGTGGTCGACGTGAGAGGGAGGGGGAGGAGATAGCGATGAACGTGAACGTGAGGGGGAGGAGATAGCGATGTCGTGGGAGGCGCATTATTTACAGCGAGCAATGGCACACCTACGTAAGATATGGACTGAGCTACACTGACTTAACTGTCGGTCCAGTTGCATCACTGACATGTGGGCCAGACCCCTGTTGGGCCCATATGTCAGTAACCGAATGCTCTTGCAGTTAAGTAACAGCTACGTGGGCATATTTGTTGGAGTAAATTACGGGGGAGCAAAGGGGTGGAAATATTGCTGGTCACAATCGATTGGACGAGCGTGGGGGGAGGAGAGTCATGCATGTATATTTTTTCACATGGGGTGGAGTGGTGGGACCGCCGGAGGGAGAAGGAGAGTTTGGCAGGCATATTGTTTCCACACATGGAGAGGAAAAAATTTGGAGACGAACGGGCTTCCTACAGGTATGGGGAATGGTGCGTAATAAGTCATCTTGCATGCCGGGCTAGGTATAGTCTCAAGTCATTAAAAACAAACACGCCCCACACATGTTCATATTTCAAGGTGCACTAAATTATTGCATGCGATGATTAAGGCTGGCCATAATGGTGGTATCTTAGCTGGTATCATGCACACGAGAATAGCAAACATGCTGATGTGGCAAAGAATTAAAGAAGAGAGGGGGTTAGAGTAACTAATGTTCATGCATGCATTGGTAAACACATTTTTTGTGGAGAACGACAGCACTAGTTGAGTACTTTTGCAGACTTCAAAAACTATTCCACAATGTGTCAACATTCACAATGTCAAATAAATATTTTTACACTCATTATAAAACATAGTTCTTATACTTATTATAATCAGTACTCCCTCCGTCTAGGTGAGCAAGTCATCTTAGATTGTGCACTGCGACCAAGGAGGAGGGGAAAACGAGAGATCTTAATGTTTGCTTGCTAATTAATAGCATTGCATGTAATGAACTAACCACTGCATGTCGTGTTTGGTAGTCTCAAGTTATTAAAAGCATGCACACCCACATCTCCTATTGGTTGATATGTCAAGAATCAAGAAACGAGGTAGAAGTTAATGCACCTCGCCTAAGTGTTTTGGGAGTTTTGTAGATATTGATATTTTTAGTATAAATTTGGTCGTGGGATTTCATTGATGCCTGTCAAAGCGTTAACAGGTCTGCTATGCGTGACCTGAAGATGAAAGCGTTGAGCATCTCGAAGTTGATCAACAATCTTCAATTGTCAAAGATTAGCTGTTCAGCCAATAAGGTGGCACACTTAATCGCTAAGTATAGCTTTGACAATAGATTAGATGGTATTCTTGTAAATAATTTACCGCCCTATGTGGTGAATATTGTATCGAATGAGTGTATTGGTGTGGCTGGTTAATTAATATAAGGTGGTGTTCAAAAAAAAGTATAAATTTGGTCAAACACTTTGCAAACGGTTTACGGGAGTAAAAAGGACCAGAGGGAGTATCATGCATGTGGAGTAGGCAAAAAAATTGCTTGTCTGAAAAAAGGCAAAAAAAATTGCTCATTTATAGCCGGTCGAAGTCTCAAAGGACGTGACCGCGCGAGGGAGGCAAAGGTCGTGGGAGGCGCGACGTTTGACGGAATTAAGTGAAGTTACATCCACGCGCTGGCATGGCGTGCGAACAGGCAGAAGCTATACCGTCGGGCCTACGATATGGGTCTAGTAGACATGACATCTAGTGGGTCCCGCATAGTTCTTGAGAACTCTTTGGGGGATTGCAGCCGTTTATCCACCGGGCAAGCCAGCAACCCCACGCCGTTCGCACGCCCTACTCGTCCCCGTCTTCTACCTTACAACAGTTCGCTCCCAGTCGTCCCATCCTTTCACATTAGTTCGCTCCCAATTTTTTTTGCGGGGTACAACAGTTCAACTTCTCCTAACCCTCCTCCAAAATCCATGGCCTCGCAAATCTCCATGGTCGCCGCTGAGTACCAGGTTAGAGCAATCACCGACGATTAGTTCATTGTCATCTACACACGTGGATCCGAGACGGTGAAAGCATGGCTTACTCGCTTCCTGCGCATGTTCAACAGTTCAACGGATGAGTGGGTCGCTGGGCTAGATGTTGAGTACACCACAGTCCTGGGACGAGAGAAGGATCTAAAGGACAAAGAGAGGAAGAAGCCCGCCGTGATCTAGTTTTGCGTACATAAGGTTTGCTTGGTCTACCACATATGCCATGCCGACGTTGAGTGCCAGGATTTTAAGAACTTCCTCAAGGACAAAAGAGTGAAATTCGTTACTGTAGGCTTTAAGAATGACAGTGACGTCCTGCGTCAGATATGTCTCGTTGTAGGCCAGCCCTTTGATCTCCAGAAGGCAAGCCTGGTGTCGTCCTCTCAACCTTCAATGCTGACCCTGGCAGCAGCCATGATTGATCCTTCGTACGCTAAACTGAAGAAACCTCATCACGAGTTTCATCATGCATGGGAGTCGAAGACATTAGATGAAGATCACATCCTGTACGCAGCAATGGATGCCTACCTTTGTTTAAATATCGACAAGGGTTGGATGAAGAAGCAGAGCCCGGTGTCCGATTCAAGCAAAGAAGCGTCGGCAAAGAGGAAGAGGAAGAGGGACGAGGACAAAGTCAAGGACGTGGACTCGGACTCCAAGTAGGTGGCAGTGCTGTCGCTCATGCTGGTTCTACTGCAGTGTCAAGCGGACTAGTTGCTTATTAGTTTATTTTCAAGGGTGTGTTATGCTGAGGCCCCAGCAGAACTATGTTTATGTTCTTTCTCGTTATTTGAACTCTTTAGTACGTACAGTAGTACTAGTACTATGTCTTACTATTGTTCTTCTTGCAGTTGGTACTACTACTCGTATCTTCGTGTTCCTACTATACTTAATATGTTCATACTAGTAGTATAATTTGGGTCAGTCGATTTGTGAAAGAAGTTCGACGGAGTGAAGGAAGAAGACGGCAGAAGAGGTGGAAGAAGCCCTTCTAGCCATCCATGTTGCATCAAACGGCTCACATGAGTCGACTAACCCAAATTGCTCCTTCAGATTGCAGGATCCACATGGCATTCAAGGTCTCGAAGGTAGATTCCGCGTCCGCACCCGGTTTGCGGGCTCGACGCGTGCGCGACCGGATTCCGCCGCGACAGCCACCATGCGCGCCTCCTCCACGCGGGCGGAGACGACAATGACATGCTACTTCCTCCTCGCCGGCGTGTTGGAGCACGCGCTCGTCCTCCTCTTCGTGTGTTGCGTGCATAGACGCGGCTGCACCAGCTGCTCGCGTGCTTGGCAGCGCGGCGGCATCACGAGGGGGGACTGCAGACGACGTGAGCGGGCGAGCCTTCGGCTTCATGGCACAGGGATGGCGGCGACACGGCGGTAATGGGCGAGAAATTGTTGGGCAGAGCAGGCGGGCGCCGGCATGCGCAACGGCGGCGGCATATTGATGAGTGCACGTGTGGGAGCTTACTTTAGTTTTATATATAAGGTTGGTCAAACTTAAAAGAAAACCATACTAGTACATGTAAACATTAGACTTAGGCAGCGCTTTTATTAGTTACTAGCTTATGTTCTTGCCCATTGTGACCAGCCTTAGTACCACGGCCACGATACGGAATCCGCGCGGTCGATCGAATGGTGTGTCGCCGTGTCGCGCTCGAAGGACATCCACCGAACCTTTTTGTGTGTGTGAAAAGAATCCTCGAATATTACTCAACTTTTTTCCTGTGAGAGTTCTTGACGCTGCAATATTTCCATATATTTGAATTTAGCTCCAGTTCGTGTTTATTTGGATTTGGACGTTTTAGGTGCGCCCTAGTTTTTTTAAATCTGATTTTGTGAGTGTGACTGAGAGAGAACGTGTCTATGTGTCCATATGTGTATTGTGGTGGAAGGGCAATGTGGAGACGGTGTGCGTGTGATACAGACATAGAGAGGTGTGAATGTGCAAATGATCGTGCATGAGTGAGACATAGACAGATGCCGATACGTTGTGTATACATGAGAGAACGGTCTTCTAGTTTACTTGTGTGTGTGTGTGTGAGAGAGAGAGAGAGAGGGAGACAGAGAGACAGAGAGAGGAGCATCCGTAACACAACAACCATCTCTCTTGATTCGTCCATCCCTCGCACGGTCACATGCAACACATGCATCAACGCGCACATTTTGACACCCTCACCCGGCCCCTGCCCACCTCAAGGCCCGCACAATCTCTTTGTGAACACCCATTTCTCTCCTTAGGTTTGTTTTCTCTCAATATCTGACACACACACACACACACGCAGCACGACACACACACACACACACTCCCCCGAGCACACAATTCATCCCCATCCAAGGTTATACGATGACCACTCTCGCTTGTGCTTCTTTGCACCCCAACATGCACAACACCTCAATCCTCAAAGAGGGCAACGAGCAGATCGAAGACTGCAACCACACCACGCTAGAGAATGCGGGGTCATTTGGAAGCAGGGTGATGTGATGATGGATGACTGACTCCTCCCCCCACCCTCTCTCTCTCTCTTGCACAAAAATTACCAATCCCTCTCTCCCCCGCACAAAATTGTCAATCCCTCAACCCACGAGATCCGTCCCCTCTCGTCCATGTTTTTCCTGCTCTCTCATCAAACATGTTGTCTCTTCTCCTTCCACGTATACAGAGTCCGGATGCACACGCATCTCATGTATATTACATGTATGCATCTTTCTCACAGACCTAACTTCTTCCTCTCTCTTTCTCTCTCTATCTCTCTCTCTCTCTCTCTGTCTTGTTAGGTTTGTCTCCTACTCTCTCGTCCACATACATACAATCTTTCCCGCCCTATCTGCTCCATCTTCAAAAGCTCTCTCTGCACGTTTCATTCACACATTGGGATATGTCAAAATGTTGCTTCTATAATGGCTGATGTAGAGTTATGGTTGTTCTTGTTGCATCCTACAAAGTAATAAGTATGATATGCATTTAGATTCTCATTTGACTGGGATTATGTGAGTTTGAGCATGTTGTGAAGTACTATAGACCTTGTATACATCTTGGGATTCGACAATGATTGTAACTATTGAATTGTATAGACCATTACATTCGAAGTCAATAGCCTAATATATTTATTTCACAATTTCAACAAATGATTAGTTCACTACAAACTAAGAAAACAAATGTGTACTCCCTCCATTTTTATTTAAGTCCGCGTATTAGCATTGGTCAAAGTCAAGTTTTGTAAACTCTCAGAAAGCTTATAACAAAAAATATTAACATATACAATGACAAATAAATACCATTAGATTCATTATTGAATGTACTTTCACATCATACATATTTGTTATGGTAAATGTTTATATTTTTTCTATAAACTTGGTCAAACTTTAGGAAGTTTGACTTCGGTCAAACCTAATATGCAGAGTTTACTACTACTACTCGCTAGTTGCTTAGCCGAATCACTCAACACGCCACACGGGGAGTCCAGTGTCACAAAATTTTGAGGTCGGCGGGAAAATCTCCCGCTACCCAGATTCGAGCAGTGGGAAGTTACCATCATAGCCTTCGGAACAGGCCTACGGATGACGCTTGGTAGGGGGCTGTTTTCGTAACTTTAGGTTCACCCTACCCAGCCAACCCCACCCCGGCACCCAGAGTAGTACACCTGAATACTCCCCAATTTCTATCCCCACCGCAAAATAGACTTCTCCACGGCACCGCAGCCTTCGTGCTCCTCCCCTTTACATCGGCGCACTCATCCACCGCAGCGCATCTGCCTCATCGACGACCTCGTACGCCGCACTAGAGCCGGTCCACCGTCGTCGTCGTACATGGAGCCTCTTCCCCGGCATCGTCTTCCATGGTCTCGGATCTGCTTCCCGGAAGCCAACACCAAGTGCAGAAGTACCACCGTCATGGACAATGAACTCACTCCCGTTGCCGACCATGACTCATAGAGGCCGCCGCGACCATCGTTCTCCTCCTCGATTGGTAATGTGTGTATTGAATCACTTAGCAGTACATGTGCAGTTCCAATTTTGTTCATACCTACCCTTCAAATTTCCTGGGTGCTATTGTTCCCATAAAAGTAATTGGTTATAGCCTCCATTGTCCAACAGAATATCAGCTTGTAATTGTGCATCGCTCTTGTATCGCACTGTGCTTGGGTAGGTTTTTCATCCGCAACCAGTAGTGTGGCAAATGATGGAAAGGTTTTTAGAACTAGCAAAATGCCCATGCGTTGCACGCATCAAGATGCATTTGTGTGAGTAGTTTATCTTGTTGGAGATGCTCTAACATGGCAGACGAGTGCTTTAATGTTGCCCACAAGATGCGCGAGTATTACTAGTAGTGTATTTTTCTTGCCATGTTGAGATTTTAAAACCACGAGTGCGAACATGCAGAGGAGTAATGAAGACTAAACACGGGATATTCGGGACATCTTCAAGGAGCGTGGCAAGTTAAAGAGGAGTTGCACCGAACATGTAAAACGAGCTTTGGTAAGTAACACCCTTTCAATTACTTTCGTGTAGCCTCATGTTCTTCGATGTGTATATGTTGTAGTTTCTATTTCTCTTAAGCGTGGTGTTCTTCGATGTGTAATAAGAAGAGTCTTAATCGTCCTAATGCTTTCGTTTTTAGCTTGATGTAGGAAGTGGGTGTTCTCACCTTGTAGTCTGTTTTTATTTATTTTTTCCTTTTGAATTCACTTCTCTGAGTTCTGTTTATCTGGCTTCTACTAAATGTATCTATGTTGCTCTGAGTATTGATCTAAAAAGAAGTAAATTCATGTCAGGATGCAGTTCCTACGAGGAGGGAAGTATGGTCAACCTCGAGATCATGTTTCCAAAATGAGGCTAGATTACACACAAGGTGCCAGTTCCCTAATGATGCTGGATTAGACACAAGGTGCAAATTCCCAGATGATGCTGGATTACACACAAGCCAGCTGGAGTCATCAGTTGTTCATGTCCTCGTGGCATTAGTAAAGGCTGTAAGAAAGCGTGCAGTAGCCCTTGAGAATGTAGCTGAGTTCCTGAAGAAGCAAAAAGAGCAATCAGGTGCTCCCTTCACCCAAGCCAAATAAGAGATGGAAGAAGCCAGAAATAAGCTAGCAGAGGCAGAGCAGGCTAGGCGTCTCCTACTATCTAAAACTGTTGTCAATACAAAATTTCCTTCATAATAGCTAGGTTCAAATGTTTATCCAGTCAGCATGCCTGTTGTGATGTCCGTGCATCTACTAATGTGGCACAAAATGTTTTTTGGGTCATGTAATAACAGCAATTACTTTCCAAACAATAACAGACGAAGCATTGGACATGGTATAGTTCACGCGCAAGCCCGACATTCCAAGTTCAACTTCCACATCAAACTCATGTTCACAGATATCTGCACATTCATACATAATGTCCACAACCATGATTCACTTTAAAGCCAAAAAAATGTGAGGAGAGTTATAAATAAAGAAAATCCTCTACTAGTTCTTGCTACCAGTGCGAGCACAACAAGTCAAAGACCATGCGTAAATTAATTATATTTTAGTCATTTTTTGTGTTCTAAAATGCCTGCCGGCTCGCGGAAGGACGTGTTGCCGGCACATGCGCGGATTCAATGAAGGCAGGCGGGGCAGTCTTAAGCTGGTTGCATGCGGCGAGGAGGCGTGCTCAGCCGGGCCTGCAACGAGTGCGGTTCTCTTGGTCGGCGCGCCGATTCAATGCCTGTGCTATGAGAGGTCGCGTCCGTGTCAGAGAAATCACTCCCTCCAGTCCTTTTTTGTTTGGGAATAACAAAAATCTCATTTTCCATTTACATTTTAGTGGTAGGAGTTGTGCGTGTGTGTCTGTGTGAGAGAGAGAGAGAGGAGACAGTAGTCGGGGTTGTCTGATCGGTAAACAAATGAATAATGTCAGTCTGGGATGGAGACGAAAAGGAGACCACAACAAATGTTGTGTCTACATAAGAGATGGAGAGAGTAATTTTAGTGGTATGAGTCATATGTAGAGACATAGGGTGTGTGAGAGAATCCCATAGAGAGAAAGACAAAGTGAAAGACGAGTGGAGACTGTGTGTTTGGCGGTGAAAAAGAAAGCTTAGGTACCGAGTGATACCAGAGAATAGTAGAGACGTGAGAGATAATGAAAATGTGTAATTTATAATGATAGGGAGAGTGTGACACTTCTCAAGGGAGACGTCGAGAGACCATTTTTGCGAGGATAGGAGCAACATGAAGTGAGTGTGCGGGTGAGCTGGAGAAAAGAGAGTGATAGCTACCTGAAGGAGCATGCATGCGAGAGAGATGGGCGTGAAAGGAGTGAACAAAAATGGGATTCAAATATTTGAATTCGAGATGATGATACATGTAATCCATACTCGAACCAAAATTGATGTCAAACATGCATACTCATATGAATTCACACACATCTATGTTATTTAATATGTAGATATTACTGATCCATACATTTTAGTAGAGCATAATTTGGTTAAATTTTTTCGAATTCAACCTTAAGATTTCGAGATTGTTGTATTTGTAAATCATATTATACATATAAAGGAGCAGAATTCTTTGTTGTGCTTTTGAAAGTATATATAAAAAATGATGTATATAGAATGTAATTCCAATTGAAAATGGATCCCGCCCGAAAAAAATAGAATACAAACGGGATTCGAATTGAGTTGGCACGGTAAACGTGCACTCTGCAAAATTTGAACGAAGCGGGGAAAGTCGCAGTAACCGCCCGAAACCAAAATCTGCGAGATGGAAATCACTACTGCCTATCCCTGCCACGCAAAGCCTATATGCTGGATTTCTATAGGTTTCAATAGGGGTAGGTTTGTAATTTCACCCAAACGTGACGTAACCGCCTCTCACATGGATTCATACACAGTGGGCACCAAAACACAGTGTGTCCTCGGCCGAAATTGACTCCCTCCCCTATTCATATTCATACACGGTGGGCGCCAAAAACAAACTCTCGTCGGCAAATATTTGGTGTATGCGAGATTACCGTCCTATCCCCAACCGACTAGCGTTGTTGTGATGTAGTAGAAATTTGAAACGGGGGCTAAGTTTGTAAATTTCCTCGCATTTGAGACAAGCGCGCCCTGAATACATGGTTCCCCTTCCTCTCTACCTCCCTTTTCCCCATTCGTACTCTGTGGGCGCCAAAACACCCTCTCCACCCCACCCTCCTCCATCCGCCGCCGTCCGCCACCTCATCCACCGTCGTCCTCCTCCACCATGCCGGAGCTGATACCCCGATGCCGCCGTCCATTACAAGAGATCGACCTCTCTCATCCACGGCTTCGGATCGGGATCCTTGCATCATGTCCTCTCGCTTTATCCCCGCCGTCGTCCACCTTGTCGGCGCCGCTCCTACGACCATCTCGTCCACCGCGCCCCGCCGCCACCGTCTACCCTCCTAGATCTGCTTCCACGCAGCCGACAGCCATCGCTACTACAGCACCGTCAAATTCTCAGCAGATGCGTACACGGCGCCGCACCAGAGGTGGTACTCTTTCGTATCTACTCAACTTATTTATCACAACAAGAAAATAGATCACCACTGCTTTACTCTGATTTCTTGTCTTGGTTGCAAAGTTGCCTTTGTCCGGTTTGCACCTTCAGATCCGCCATGGCACGCTCAACACCATACTCTCAATGCTTATGGTTTTCGCCTTTTATATACCACACTAGTTAAATCTCAGGAGAGTAAATTTCAAAATTGGGTCAGTCGATTTTTCAGAGCTCGCCGGAGTTCGCCGGTGCGATCGAAGGGGCTCGGGTGGGGAAGGTGGTTGTGGGGGGCGGTGGTGGGGCCTCGTCGAACAAAGAAAACTCGATGCGGGTGGGGGCGGGGGTGGGGGTGGCGGAGTAACACAGGCGGTGGGGCCGGTGGTTCAGCCAGCAGCTCGTGCGGTGTTTTGTATGGGAAGCACAGTATGTTCCTTGTCAGGAAGGGGAGTAGGGACATCTGCAGTCAACAGCTGATAGAGCTGGCATGTACGTGATCGATAGGCTTTCAATTACTAGCGGCAATACAACACCGTAATTTCCAGCTAGTTCCACTTTCCCGATTTATATATCCTGGTTATGGTGTACCCCTGTTATGTACGTGGGTTGTTTGGTTTGAGACTAAATTTGCCTAAGGTTGCAACACCTAAGGTTAGGCAAGTTTGACCAACTTGGGTGGATGTTTGGTTCAAGCCACACCTTAGGCAAGCCACCCTAGGGCCCCACATCACATACACACAAAAAGTGTGGCAAGATTCCTTTAGGCTTGCCAACTTTTGGCTCTCATTTTGAAGAACTAACCTTAGGCAAGTGTGGCAACATTGTACGACAAAGTGTGGCATGGTTAGGCCTAGAACCAAACAGCCCTGCCTAGTTGTTGTGTGCTCTTGTTATCATGGTTTGGCAATAAAGTCTCTATACAGTATATTATGAACCTATCATCTGCCAGCTATCCTTACTTCTGGAGCCTATTTTTTTGTGTACTTGTGCCAGATTATATAAATGCACGCACCATATTACAGCACACATGAGCTTTCTCATCAGAATCCAGTGATAGCACACAAGTGTTTACAGGGGCGCCCCTATATTAGAATATCATCTGCATTACAAAGATAATCTCACAACTATTTATGTTTTCATGGTTCTCATATATTATACGCAATTACAGTGAATATCAGAATCCGCGCATCAGAAGAATATTGTGGAACACTGCAATGACTTACAAAATTGGCAGCAAGGCATTGAGTGCCATTCTGGAAGCATTGAAACTCGTACGCTCCCCACCTGTTGATTCTTGTTCAGAATATCATCCTAATGACTATTCTAACCTCGAGGAGTCAAAGGCAGATGGCTTGTCCTATTCACCCATCAAGGTGTCTGTTCTAATTTGGCAAGGTTTTATTGATTGCGTGTATCTTGCATATGTTGTCTTGCATTTCTTCTACTTTGTTGCACCGCCATCTGCTTAGTTTACTCATCATATATGTCGAGATGCCATGCCCATCCATTATCAATACATATTCCATCTGTCATCATACCATGTTTTTCCACTCAAATGCTGTTCTTGTGCATCAGACATCAAAAAGGAAGAGGGTGATTGCTGAACCTGAAGAAGCACCAGCAAAGTCCTTGAAAAACATGGTGGTGCCGAAGAAATCACACAGCACCCCACTTATATTGGTTGTACAACCAGTGACACAAAACGTAGGACCGACTCCAGCAGACTGTACCCATACTTCACAGGCCACACCACTAGCCCCACCACACAGGACCTGCACTCCAGCAAAAGGTATACCGATTTTATTTGCCATAGCACCAGCTGTACCACAGAAAAATCCCACTCCAGCAAAAAGTACAGCAAGTCCACCAGCCGAAGACCTATCCCAACTGCAGAGACGGCCAATTCCTGCAGATTGGAACCCCATTCCATTTATTCCCAGTTTAAAATACAATGCTTTCAATGTTGTTAGGGACTACGTGCATATATTCCCATCATGGGAAGATTATTGCGAAGACAAACACGATTTTCACATCTTCCTGTCCAACTTACGTGTAAGTGCTATTATTCATGGCTATTATTTTCCTGTTTTCTGCTGATTGGACACATCAATGATTTACATTACATTGTTGTAACTAGGCGAGGGTCAATCTGGATAGTCATGACGAGCAAAGCTTGCTTATGCTTCTCAAGGAAGCATTGCAGCAGTATCGGTGTTACCTGAGGAAATCACACTTTGATGGCAAGTCTATAAACGAATTTCCAGTGAAGTCTCTTATGCTAAATGTAGAAGACATTGAATGGAAAAACCTTGTTATGCACTGGTCTCGTTCCCAGGATGAGGTACTGTCTATGAAATCACATGACAATTTGAACTTCTACTTTTCCGCATGTGCCTTACGGATCTTTTTTGCAGGAAATCTGCTCGAAGAAGAATTCCGGTTTGACAAGAACGACAGGATATCGCAAATATGTTGCCCGCTGCTTTGCTCTTGTTAGTACCTGTTGTCCTGTATCACTGTACTTGCATACATACCTGGTTCATTATGTGACAGCAGTATGCATGATAGCTTGCTTATCAATTGTTCACTCCAAATTATCTGATCTATATGAATGGTTACATTACTGTAGAATATATCCAATGCCAATGTTTTTTTAGCTCTGCATTGTTCTTGTAAGTACATGATGTCCTTTGTCAGTGTACTTATAATGACAGGTAGTTGTTCATGTACCATCACTCTGCAGCTTATTTTCCTTTGCCCTCCATTTTCTACACATCAGATCTATATTTACTCTTACCATAAGGTTGGTACTGAAGAAGTTTAGCTGTGCATTGCTCTTGGCTGTACCTTTTGCCTGTATCGCTGCACTTACATTTATAGCTACTTGGTTATGTAGCATCACTCTTCATCTTATCTTAAATATTCTCCATTTTTCGTATATTATCACATCTATATTTACTCTTAACAAAATGTAGAATAAAGGCAATGCTTTTGAAGAAGATTATGTGATAAAATTCTTGAATTGCCCCCCCCCCCATCAGCATGGACAAGGCCTTTATAGAGCATGTCTTCACCAATAATATAAGTTTGTCCATCTCAAGCCTTCAAACATTGTTGTATATATTTGGTTAGGCATGACTACAACAGCTGTTTATTTTTGGTGTTTGCATCAAATTGCTTGTTTAAAGTTTATTATATGTAGTTCATAAACAAAAGTTCGTCCTTTCTCAATTAAGTTTTCAGTTGTACAACCAAGTTTCTTCTTCATACCATGTAAATTAAACTATACAGAGCAAGTGATCTTCTTTTGCACTGCATGTATGCTTCTGTTCTTCATCTGTAATCCAGTGGTGTGGTGAACCAACCCACTACAGCATAATGTCATATTCTGCAATGTCTTAACTATGAAAAATGTCATATCATTCTACTATTATTTAAACCGTCTCTTTATTTGCCAATCTAAAATGGTATAAATTGATAGCACACTAACCATTGATACTTATGAGTTCTTGATCTGTAATCCAGTGGTGTCGTGAAGCTGCCAACTCCGTCACAATGTCATTTCCTGCCATGTCTTGACCTGAACAATACCATATTGTGTTAATGCAAATTTAAACTGTGTCACTTTATTCGTCAGTAAGAAATGTGATGAATTGTCAGCACTGATACTTTTATGTGCAAAACTTGTCATCTGTCTGCTTGTTTATCTTTCAGAGTGAGGAAGATATAAGTGTTGAACAAGTGCAGTCTCATCATCTTGCTCAGCTGCTTGCGCTGCAGCTCCCCAGTAGGGCTAACCTTTCTTGAACTCGATTGAAGTGCTGTCGGTTTTGTATATTATTTGCACTGGTGGCGATCTTTGATGCCCAGTGTATGTAATCTGTTGTCTGCTTGTGCTTTATTATCATAGCGGCGAACTTTAATGCCTAGTGGATGTAATATGCCATAATTTCTTTATTGTATAGTATAGGTTTTTTCATATTCACGATTCTGCAGTTATTTTACTGTATATATATCATGTCTTCGCAGTAAACCGGCCAAACCGTAAAATTACGGTACATAATCGGGCCGTCGTGCAATCACGATGTAGGTTGGGCCTGAAACGTGCCGATCAGCTCACGGGCCGGCAGCAGCCCGAAATGAACCCCGGCCCATGATTGTGCGAATCAAATCACGGGCTTTTAACAGGCCGAAAAATTGTCTCGGTCCTTGTTTGGCCCAATCAGATATCGGCTGCGAGCAGGTCGGATGCAAATCGGGCCGTAGTTAGGACCAACTATATGACGGGCTTTTAACAGGCTGAAATTAATATAGGGCCGAAATGTTAAACGGGCCCTTAACAGGCCAAAATTAATATCAGGCCGAATTACTAAGTGGGCCTTTAGCAAGTGGGCCCAAAAGCATAGTGTCCAGTTGGCGGGTCGAATCTGATATGGGCCATAATTAGGCCCAAAACCTCTTAAAGGGACAGACCTGATCTGGGCCGTAATTTGGCCCAGAATGTGGTAGGCTTTTAACGGGCCGGATCTCATATGGGCCACTATTAGGCCCGGAGCATGGCAGGCCATTAATAGACCGTATCAAATATGGGCCGGCATTTGGCCCAAAACATGGCAGCCAGTTAACGGGCCGGCCTACTAGGGTCCTCAAAATCTTGTGGGCCTACAACTGAGTCGGCCCATTAATGTCGGCGAAATCTCATGGGCCTTTAGCTGGGCCAGCCCATTATGATCCGCAAGAATTTTGTGGGCCGTTACCTGGGCCAGCCTATTATGGCACACAAAAATCTCGTGGGCCTTTACCTGGGCCGGCCCATTATGGCCCGCGAAATCTTGTGGGCCTTTAGCTGGGCCAGCCCATTATGGTCCGCAAAATCTTGTGGGCCTTTAGCTGGGCCGGCCCATTATGGTCCGCAAAATCTTGTGGGCCTTTAGTTGGGCCGGCCCATTTAAACTTGTTGGGTCGTGCCACGTGTCGACGTATCATAGGCGCCTTCTGTCCAGTGAGTGGATGACATCTGTCCCGACGATGAGCCGACACGTGTTTACTCTAGCCAATGATGATTTTACACGTGGAAAATCCCCATTGGTCAGGGCTGTTAACAGGTTATCGGATCCAAAACCCGACCCGATAGCTTAACGGCGTTCCGTTACGGTGGATGCCACGTGTCGGTCACCCTTGACGAAAGCACTTCTGTGACGTGCGATTTATCGTCATGGAAGTGGACACTTCCGTGATGATAATTTTGGTAATGTCATGGAACACTTCTACGACAGCACAGGTATGACTATCTTGATTCTGTCATAAATTTGTCATGGATGTACATGCATGACAAAAAAAGCAACCTACTGTGACAAACACGTATCATCACGGAAGTGTATTTTTTTTGTAGTGCCAACCGTGTGGGGGTGCGACGCGAACACGGCAGGCTTTTCCTTTTGAACTCGTAACTTGTAAAATTTGGTTCTGCTCCATGGCGCGACCGATAGATAGAAAATAACACTTTTGCCTAGAGTAATGATAAGTTTGGTTCTGGCGCCGTTCATGCATGGAGTACGTACGAAAATTATGAAGTTGATGCGAAAGGTAAGATAATTACTATAGTATCATATACTACTACATGGATTTGACGGAAAGATAAAAATACATACGGATCCATCAACGTTCAACGACATCCTCACGCCCTAGTGCGCCGGGTCACCAACCGACGTGTGAGGAGCAGCGGCGTTGGCGGCGAGCTCAACGTGCTTCTGAACAGTTTCGTCCAAGGTTGCCATGCGCTCCAAGAAGGCCATCGTCCTATCGTCCTCGTCTTGCATGTAGTAGTCCTTGTGGACGATTTGCGCGTAGACGTGGGTGATTATGTCGATGGTGTCTTGCTGCGCCAGGAGCTGCGCGGTGAGCGCGACCTCGAGGTGGACATTCTCCGGCGCAACGGCGGGCAGTCGCAGGGCCACCAGTGCGTCGAAGAGGATGTTACCATAGTGGTCGTTGAGGGTGGCGGGCATCGCAGAGCCTAGGCGCGTCGGCTGGAGGCTTACGTCAAAGTCGTCCGCAAGCTTCTTGACGATGGTGAACTTGTCGAGGAAACCAACGAGGACCTCGTCGAACAAGGAGATGAAGCTGTCGTCCAAGCGGCCCCTCGCCCTGGCGGCCTCAAGCAATACTACTTGGAGACGTTCCTCGGTGCCGGGCAGCAGGCCGGCGTCGTGAACCATGTGGCACAGCCGGCTAATGCTCGCGCTCATCGCCTCCATGGGTCTAGCGTAGCTTCTAGTCAACTGATCTTGCAATCCGAGTGATCACTCAGCCCTTGGTTAGCGTGCGTATGTGCGTAGGATTTTGTACTACTCCTCGGCCCTCTACTGCACCTGCCTTTGGCTGTATGATAGGTGGGCCAGCCACCCCCTGGGGCCACGTGTCATTCACCCAAAGGCAGTTGCCGTAAGTCAATGAAGTTGCGTCCCCCTCCGTGCCGGTGTAGTATAGTCATCTCACCCGACCTCTAGTTGGGGCCAAACGAGAGAAGTTTGATGTTTACTGGTTTATTGGTCCCCTTTGCATTTTGCGCCAAGTTTTGACCTTTGGTTTAACTAATAAAATGTTAATGCATGTAAACAAAAATGTTGTGTAAGTCACCTTACGAAAACCAAATAATCCCAAAATACTTAGGCATGGTGCATTAACTCCCTCCTTGTTTCTTATTTCGTGACATATCAACCAATGAGAGATGTGGGCCGTGCATGCTTTCAATGACTTGAGACTACCAAACATGACATGCAGTGTTTAGTTCATTGCATGTAATCCTATTAGTACTCTAGTTAGGAGTAGCAAAAAAACATTAAGTTCTCTCGCCGATAGGAATAAAACACCATGTATTTATTTACAGAGGGAGTAGTACATTTTTTGTGACATGCATTACTAGATATTGCTAGTCAAATACTAAAATCCAGATGGACATGGTAGTACTCCTAAATCCAGATGGTGGTGCTACTAGTACTAGTAGTAGTACTACCAATTTAGTAGTAGGAGTACTAGCACCGTACTACCCGTTGGTCAAATTATTACGTGCTGCTCCTCATAGTGAAGTGAAAAGACCCTGCGCGGGAGGTGACACCTGAGTATAGGCGCCGTGTTCCGCATACCATAGTCAGCCTCACCGTCAGCAGTCACTATCATCATGGCTGTAGAGCTAGCATGCTTACAACTAGCCCTGTTCGACATAATTTCCCGTGCGTAGATGCCCGTGCATTGCATGGAACACCAAGATTGGGGGTGGACGGTTCCGGCAGCGGCCATCGCGCCAGATTTTTCCACGGCCTTCTACTCCTAGATGTGGTGAGGAGGAGATGAGGCTGATTGTGAGAGACAAGGAGTTGTTTGTAAATAGGGAACAAGTGCGGATATCTTTTTGCAAAAATGGAGAAGCTTGGTTTGTATGCGTCAGATCTAGATCCGACGACTATTGGTGAAAGATGGGAGGCACAACATCATCACCAACTCAGGACCTATTTGATTCGCATGATTTTGAAAAAGCGGGAATAGGACACGGCAATATTACAAGTTTCAGACTGATATTACAAATGTTAGGAGTAATGCTGCACCTATGAAGAGGGAATTACTAGGAAGTTTACGTAAGAACTTCCATTACTTTAGGTGGATGCAGCATTATCGTACAAACTAAAATCCACCGCCCTGACAAGTCACTAATGGGCAAATAAGTTTTCGAGTCTCTGGCCACTTGATGTTTCAAAAACAAATTCAGCTTCTGCGGAGACTTTGTCATTTAGGCTTAGACGCTTGCGGTGATCAGCACGCCATTCATTGTTGCGCCAGAGAACGCCAAACCTCATTACCTTGAGCACACTTGCCTCCAGAACAAAGAACCTGGCCAATTTAATCTCAGATGTGCTGCCTAGGTAGTCGATCAAATCAATTTATATAAGATGGAGATCAAGGCATTCGATGAGATTCTTATAGTGCAGCACATTTTTCACTTTTAGGTCTTTTTTTATCTGCAAAAGAAGAGAACATATTAGAGCAGCTGGCTGCATAAGATTGTCGTGTCATCAAGAGGTACCAATATCATTCGCTCATACGATAGGGTTGGCTGGCTAGTGATATTTTTTCACTCTCTCTCTCTCTCTCTCTCTCTCTCTCTCTCTTTCTGTTTCCTCTCATTTAACTAGGAGCACGTGAAGAGCTTGGGCATTTGTTGCCTTCCACTATGTGGCCGATGCCATACTTCGCAAAAGTATGCCACATAACATGCATCGATGTCAAATCAAAAGATTTTGGCACCACTCTCGCGATGTGAGAGAGTTGGCACCGCTGTGCACACAGACCCACATGTATAAACAAATCAATCAAACCAACTACACCAGCCTCTCACTCTCCCAAACAAGTGTTTTTTTATTGCCTCAGTCCTCTCTCTCTCCCACGTAGTGTTTTTTCATTGCGTGAGTTAATTTGGCATCGGAGCAAAGTAGGTGATCTAGATTGGGACACCAGGTGAGCAATGGAGGGGCATCGATGCCAAATGCATCACTAGTGAATTTGGCACATGTTTTGGCCTACATAGCCCACTTTTGTAATACTACCTCGTATTTAGTATAAACTTTTGACCATAGATTTACCTAAGAAAATGCCAATGCATGTTACTAAAATTTACACCATTTGAAATTATGTTCAAATACGAATCCAACGACATAGTTCTTAGTGACATGCATTAACATTTTGTCAGTTAAATCTATGGTCAAATTTTGATACTACAAAATTGGAAGAGTAAACCAGGACGGAGGTAGTACTTGCTCTTAGGGTAACAATAGAGTTACTGGAGTAGTCTAAGTTACTTTCCACTATGACTAGCCTAGGCTACTATAGTAGTACAACATAAAAAACGATGCAGGTGATCACGTGAGAAAAAAATACTAAAAACATTTCTTTCGGTGCAGTGCGTAGATGCATTTTTGAACACTACACTTGTCATCGTAATTTTGTTTCAACTTACTAGCGTGCGGGGTGCTACCCCGAGTGGTTTCAACTTTGTTTACTTCACCGCGTGTCAGATGGGCCTCTAGTTTACTTATTTTCACCCACTGCCACATGGGCCAGCACACGAAGATACATAACACGAGCTGACAAGGCAGCATGTGGATTGGTTAACCAGTCAACTAAGAAATATACGGAGCTATACGCTAACATAGTGATCATATAATCCGTCGGTATAGAGAGTTCGAGTGAGTGGGGAGGCCCGTGAGAGATAGCAGAGAGAGAGAAAGAGCTACTCCCTCCGTTCGATAATGTAGTTCCAACATTTTTTAAAGTCAAACTTTTGAAACTTTGACCAAGTTTATAAAGAAATTACTTATATCTACAATACCAAAGATAAATGATAGTATGAAGTAAGTACATGTTGTGATGAATCTAATGATCGTTCCAGATGTAAATGTTTTTCTCCACATATACCTGGTCAAACGTTTCTGAGGTTTGACTTTTCAAAACATCCATATGCTTATGGATGTGACAGAGTCCCTAACAAGAGAGAGAGAGAGAGAGAGAGAGAGAGAGAGTGGGTGAAAAAAGTGTGTGTGTGTGTGTGTGTGAAAGATACATGGACAACACACGATAAAAGTAGAGAAAAAGCGTGTGTGTCTTATGCAAACATATCACACATGCATCTTCGACAATGGAGGCAAGGTGAGGAGATAGTGTGTGGTTGTTTGGAACCGAGAGAGCAAGACCCCTAGCACGTGGCCAAGAGGGGTCTAACAAACAAGGGAGAGAGGTCGAGAGAGACGTATGGAGAAAATGCAGACATGGGGAGGAGAGAGTGTATGTTTTTCATAGAGAGATCCCCTGGAGATCGTGATGGGACTACATGGGTGGGAGATCGAGTGACAAGGTGTGTGCGCGATAGAAGATGCCCCGAGAGATATCAAGATAGACGTATGGATGGAAGGAGAAAATACGTGTGTTCCTGATGGCTAGTAAGAGATAATCATACTTAGGAGGGGGGAGTGCTTGCGCCTATGATGGATTGAGGGATTATGGTACTTAGGGGGGTGCGTGTCACATGGAGAGAGAACAAGGGCGGAGAGTGTTGGATGGGTCTATATGTATAGCGCGAGCGAAACATGTGTATGTGTGAATCAGGGAGATATAAGGCCAGTTTGGCTTACGTCCTGAGCATCTTTTGCCTGGCCTGGGGTTGTGGCTGGATTTCATGCACGCTTGTTTGGTTGCTACCCTGTGAAAAAGAAAGCCCGCCTGGCCTGGGTTCCCTTGCACTTTAATTAGCCTGGCTGAACTCCAGACACTGCAAGTAGCCTGGCTCAGGCGACCGATTTCGAACGCCTGGTCATGCCTGGTCGTGTGGCCACGATGCTAACAGCAACATGGATGGATATTAGCATTAAATAATTGATGCATGGATTGATTGATGGGACGTTGATGCTTTGCCTGGCCCAGGCATGAACCAAACACTTCAGCACCACACAAGCCTGGCCAGGCAGAAATATTTTACATCTCATGTCCACACCAGGCAGTACCGGCCATCAAGGCATGAGGGTCAGGTCACGAACCAAACTGACTAATAAAGTTTGAGAGAGATTGAGGAGCCCCGATAAGGCTGAGTGGTGCGTCAGATAGCTGAGAGGGGGAAAGAGATATTCCATCCGCTCGATAATGCAGTGCATGTAAAAAATTTAGAAGTCAAACTTTGGAAACTTTGATCAGGTTTACGCAAATGTTATTTATATCTACAATACCAAAGGTACATCATACAAAACTACATCTCATGGTGAATCTAATGGTATATGTTTGCCGTACTAGATGTAATTCTTTTTCTCCATGTACATGGTCAAACTTTGTGATGTTTGACTTTTCAATAAATCTATATGCTATGGACCGAGGAGAGTGCCTCAGTCGAGACAGATCAAGTGCGTGTGAAGGAGAATGAGTAAGTGTGCAAAAAGAGTATGTGTGTGAAAGAGAAAGTGACAACAAATTATAAATTCGAGAGTGTGTGTTTTTTCGTTTCTTATGCGAACATATCATGCATGCATCTCCGAGATGGAAAAGCAAGGCGAGGAGATACACGAAGATAGCTAGTGTGTAATTGTTTGCAACGGAGAGAGACACCCTGTAGCACATGTCCAATAGAGGTGTGGCCAAAAAGGAACAAAGGTCGAGAGGGACACATGGATGGCATGGACGCATGGGGAGGGAGAGAGGGTGTGTTTGTGATAGAGAGATCCCGTCGAGACCGTGAGGGGATTATATGGGTGGGAGATCGAGGGAGTGCGTGCGCGATAAAAAGATGCCCCAAGAGAAATCGAGATAGACCATGCACATGTTTGTGATGGAGACTAAGATTAGCTAGTCATATACATATAGGGGGGACTGTGTGTGCCTACAATTGAGTGAGAGACCATCATACTTGGCTAGCTGGGCATGAGATTGTGTGTGCGCGCATGTCAGATGGAGAGAGAACGAGGGGGGGAGATAGAGTTTTAGATGGGCCTATCGAGTGAGAGTGAGATATGCATGTGTATGTGTGACCCAGGTGGATGGAGAGTTTGAGAGAGGGGGGGAAGAGCTCCGAGATGACATAGTGGTGCGTGAGAGAGTTACAGGCAAAGAGCCAAGGAATCTGTGTGCGTACGATGAGTGCACCCAAGATATCTAGCTTGGACTAGCTAGAGTATCATACATATTGTGCGAGAGAGACCTATAGATGGTGTATATATGCATGCGAACTAGAAAGACCCCCCACACACACACACACACAAAGAGAGAGAGAGAGAGAGAGAGAGAGAGAGAGAGAGAGAGAGAGAGATGGAGAGAAAGGGAGAGGGACGAACAAGGTTTTTGTGTCGGATGCGTGCGACAGAATTGAAGCTTGTCGGCAAGAGAGAGATAGAGAGAACAGGAGTCCGGGAGAGGGGGAGGTCGCGTTTTATGCATCAAAGACTGATATAAACCATGTTTCGATATAAACTTGCATTCAAATATTTAAATTGGAGAACATGTTGTCTGCAATCCACACATGAATGGATATATGCGTATATCAAACAAGTTCATTAATTTGACTTTCAACATGTTCATGGAGTACTATAATACTGTACAACATGCTACTCGATTGAGGTGTTCAATTTTGGATTTAGTTCACTATTTTGACCTACTGAACGAGCTATTTCATTGAATCGAGATATTTCATTTTGGGTTTGATTCGCGTTTTTTAGTGGGTCAACTATTTGTCATATAGTAAATCGCTAGCAATGAGCATGTAAAAACACATTACTCCCGAGCATCATCTCTCCATCTAAAAAAGAAGTGGCAAGCTAATATTTCAAAATTTGATCCGAATTGACTTGGTAAGGTAGACGTGGATGCTCGTTCTCCCAAAATTTGAACGAACCGTTAAACATCCTCTCTGCTCGGTGGAATTTGCCCGAGCAAATAAATGGGAGACGCGAAATTACCGTCCTATGTGGGACACGCATCAATTGGCCCGTTGTACATCGAGGGTAGGTTCGTAACTTCATCCAAGCGTGCCTTCTCCTCGGCCGAAATGACATGTGCCGAATAATTCATTAACCATGGTCGTCAAAACACGCTCTCCTCGCCCGAAATAGCTCGCGCCCACTATTTCAAAACATGCTCTCCTCGCCCAAAATCGCTCGCGCCCACTATAGTTCAAAACACGCCCTCCTCGCCCGAAATCGCTCCCACCCAGAGAAGCAAAGTTACTCTACTATCCCCGACCCTCAGTACACAGACCCAAGCCGAGAAGCCTATAGGCAAGGGTAGAACTGTAACTCCCCCTCACATTTCAGACAAATGCGTCCGTAAGACATGGTTCCACTCCCCTCCCAATTTCCCTCGCCCGCCCCCATTCATACCTCGTGGGCGCCAAATCACCTTCTCCCTGGGAAGCTCCCTTCTCCCGAGCCGCGAAACCTCAGCCCCACCTCCATGGAGCCCCCCACTGCACCAATTTCATAGCCGCCCTCCTCCCTAATGCTAGAGACGTTGTCCATTTGCCGTCGTGCACTGGGCCGTGTGCCTCTTACTCTGTGCTTCTGGTGCTGCCTCGACGACGGCCGCGTGAACCGTACCGGAGCCGATTCACCCCCGCTGTTGTTCACGGCGCTGGAGCGGCCCCAACTTTGGATCCGTCCAGAGTCCTGGCGCTGCTTCGGCGTAGCCGTCGACCGTCACGACATCGCTCTTTTCCTGCCACTGGTCGCCACCGCAACCGCGCCGGCCTCACCGACTCGGCAGCTGGACCTGCCTACTTCACCATGCCGCCAGATAAGTCGCACCCTCATCTCAAATCACTTTATTTAGGTGTCAGTTGTCTGAATTTTTATTCTGGGCCAATCGATTTGCAATGGGAAGCAGCACCCCTCGAGGCGGTGGAGCTCCTAGGCTATTGGTTGGCCGATGTCTAACGTAAGGGTGCGGGGCCGCAAGTTCGTCGCGGAAGCAGCGCTTAGATGGCTATCTTTTAGAGTTGCGTGTGTTGAAGGTACTGCCGCCGCCAGATCTGGATGACGGGGAGTCTTTGTGGATTGGCCCGGGGGCGGCGCAACCACGGCAGTGCGGTGGGGCGGGGAGCGGGGTTTTGGCCGGGGCCACAGACGGCGGAGGCAGGCTGCTCTGCCGTTGGTCGCTGGCTCTTCGGGGAAGATACCGAACGGTGTCAGCCGGGAGGCACAAGACGGCCAGCCATTCGGTGTAGATCGGATAGTACCAAAATAAAATAAAATCGTGTGACCCCAATTTAGTCTTTAGTCAACAGACGTGTGACCACTCTCATACCTTGTTGTTGATCTCTTAGTGTATTTCTTCAGATCAAAGAGATATGTCGTTCTTAACATTATGTGGTATCTGCATCTTTAGACACACCGTCTTCCGACTCACCGCAGCTGCTCCAACAAGGGAAGCATACACCAGAAGGGAGCTATAGTCCCCACTCAACAGTTCCCTGCATCGAATGCGCGTGCCCGACATGCATAGCCACAACAACTGCAGGGCCATCGACAAGTCAGCACATGATGCTCACTCCTATGGATGGCAGCCAGATAGGTTGTACCCTCATCTTACTTGTGTGCAACATTTATGGCTTTGTTATTCATCTAAGCATGGAAAATAGATCATCACATTTCACTGTATATTCATGCTGATCTCTTATGGGTCTTGTTCAGGAGTTAACGTTGTTCCATAGTTCAGCTAAGATACTTGTTCTTTAGGTAACACTGTTCCATAGTTATCATCCATCAGCCAATGCTATCCCACAGGCTAGTGATTATAGTATTATACCACTTCTAGTATTTCCTATGTTGTTCTTTAATACTTTTGTGTGCCATCTAGTTAATCTCGAGTACAAAGGATACATATTCTGTAGCTTTCATCTGTGTTCTCCCATTAGTTTATGAGACCTGTTGCTCCTAGTTAACCCCAGTCCTACTATTTATGTCGTCTCCTACAAGCACTCATTACATAAATCTAACTACTAGTTGTCTTCCATGCATGTTAGATATAATTGCACACACTGATATATCCACAAGAACCTCACGGAGCAATGTAAAGGCCAATAAACTTGATGTCAATGATACCCAATATGATGGAACATGTAAAGGCAGTTCTTCAGAAGACTTGCAGAAAGATGATGAATCCTCTTCACCCCACAAGGTCCTTGCTCTAACTTGGCCTGTGATATGGGTACAACATGCATATAATGTCCTGGAGTGTATCTACTATGTTGCAATGCCATGTGCTTAGCATGCTGATCATGCATGTAAATATGTCATGCCTTCCTGTTTTTCAGTACCTATTCCATTCATGATAACATGTTTTCAAATTCAAGTACTGTCATTCTACTCTATCGCAATGCCATCTGCTTAATTTGGACATCATGCTTCTCAATATCTTATGCATTGTTATTCATCAGTATGTACTTCATCTGTCTACCATACCATGTTTTTTACATTGAAGTGTTGTTCTAGTGCTCTGTTGCAATGCCACCTTATTTTCCCAATCATACACGTGTATGTTGCCTTAGTTATTTCTATACGTATTCCGCTAGCATACAGTTTTACATTCAACTAGTGTTTTTTTGTTGTGTTGTCCTGTCGTATCCCTAGCTCTTACACCATACTCCCTCCATCCGGATTACATGTTGCCGAAATGGATAAAAAAGGATGTATCTAGAACTGAAATACACCTAGACCCATCCATTTTTTTCGGATGGAGGGAATACATGTCAATATGTCATGCCTTTCTATTCTTCAGTACCTATTCCATCTCTCTGATGCCGCATGTTTTATAATTAAAGCACCATTCTTCTATACAAGGCATGCAAGGGGAAGACAACTATGTTAGAATCTGAAGGGTTACAAACAAGGCCTTTGCAAAAGATCCAAACGCCAGGAGATAATAAACCAAATCCAGTTTTTATAGATACTGCTCCAGCACAGAGAAACCCAACTCCTACTGATAATAAGCAGATTCCAGTGGCCAAAGAACTAGTCCGCACCAGTCCAGCAAAAATAGGTCAACTCAATTCTAAGAAGCGTGTGTGTATCCTTGCATCATGAAATTTTATAGCATGCTGATCATATTTTCTACATGTTTCTTACCCATCTCTTTTTTAGAAAATAAGCTTAACAGATTGAAGATTTTCTGCAATGGTATCGTTTATGAGGAAAGATTCTTGCAGGAATTCTCTGTGCTCCAATGTAGATGTAAGTACCTGTTGTATATCACTATATTTTTACATCAGCATGTATTTTGTTAATCGACGTGAATCCAACATTTATCTGATCTAAATTTAGTAGTAGAAAAATGTATGATTAAAGGCCACAATGTTGATTTATGCAAGGAAAATAGCCTGGTAGTTTTGCATCCTGAGTTGCATGAGTGTACTATCTCATATCAGTGGGTTTGAATACTTTGGTTCTGTAGTGGGTTTTTCAGTGTTTTTTTACTGTGTTGTCCTGTCGTATCCCTAGCTCTTACATCATACTCCCTCCGTCCGGATTAAATGTCGCAGAAATGGATAAAACTGGATGTATCTAGAACTGAAATATGCCTAGACCCATCCATTTATTTCCGGGTGGAGTGAATACATGTCAATATGTCATGTCTTTCTATTCTTCAGTACCTATTCCATCTCTGCTGTAGCATGTTTTATAACTGAATCACCATTCTTCTATATAAGGCATGCAAGGGGAAGACGACTATGTTAGAATCTGAAGGGTTACAAACCAGGTCTTTGCAAAAGATCCAAATGCCAGGAGATAATAAACCAACTCCATTTTTCATAGATACTGCTCCAGCAGAGAGAAACCCAACTCCCACTGATAATAAGCAGATTCCAGTGGCCAAAGAACTAGTCCGCTCCAGGCCAGCAAAAGAATGTCAACTTCATTCTAAGAAGCGTGTGTGTATCCTCGCATCATGAAATTTTATAGCATTCTGATCATATTTTCTACATGTTTCTTACCCGTCTCTCTTTTAGAAAATAAGGTTAAACGATACAAGACTTCCTCCATTGGGATCGTATTCGAGGAAAATATCTTGCGGGGATTCTCTATGCTCCAGTGTTGATGTAAGTACCTGTTGTATATCACTATATTTTTACATCAGCATGTATTTTGTTAATCGGTGTGAATCTAACCTTTATCTGATCTAAAATTAGTTGTAGCAAAATGTTAAAGGCGCCAATGTTGATTTTTGTAAGGAAAACTGCCTGGTAGTTTTGTGTACTGAGCTGCATGAATGTGCAATGTCATATCACACACATTACTGAATTGTAGTGCTTCTCTGGTTGCCCATTCATTCATTGTGTCAATGTTGCTTTCGTATTACCTTACCTGGCTGATGATAGTTGTGCCATATTGTGTTAATTTGGTGTAGGCTAGTTGCCCAAACATTCGTTGTGTCAATGTTGCTTTCCTATTATCTGACTTGGCCAATGATAGCAATGCTAGTTTGTTAATTTTGTGCAGGCTGCTGAAGATAAGAAGACAAACTCTGAAAACAGCAAGGCAACCCCATTGTTTCTTTCCAGTAAATCTAGGTCAGGTAATATGGCAATAACTCATGATTAATATGTTTGGTTCCCGTCCTAATTTATGTTATGATGTAGTGGTCAAGACACTCTCCACTATCAATAATACAAGCCTGCCAAAATCGTCATCTGAATCTGTTCAGTATCCCCTGTCTCGAATGCAACGGAATAAATATATGTTTGTGAACCAATTAATGGCTGAAGCAATGATGGAAATGGTGGATGAATCAGAGGTGCAGAGTCGTGCGACACAACAACTGATCAATGTTTTCAGAGATAGTGTGGCAAAGCAGCAAGAACTTGCCCACATGCTTATGGGCGTCATCTGTGCTGAGGTTGCAGATTGTGACGTTGTAGATGGTTAGGTTCTGCTCATTTATTTGCACTGGCATCAATCTTTGATTGCCCAGTGGATGTAATTTCCTGTAATATATTCTAGATGTGCAACGTTATTCCCTGTATGTCGTACCTTTGGTCATTGTAATGGGCTCAAATTATCTAATTTGGCCTAAAGACATGAATGAACTTTAGTGGGCCCATTAAGTTAATGGGCCGTTACTAGGCCGAAAGTTAATGGTCGGCCCTCTTACCTCCCGGGTCTCTAACAGGCCGACATTGAAGCGGGCAACAGGTGGCCCCAATTTATTTCACGGGCTGTTAATAGGCCGTTACTAAGTTTGGGCTACATATGGCCCAACTATACTGTAGGCATTTAGCAGGCCGAAAGAGACAACGGGCTTGTATTGGACCATGAAGAGCATGGGCCGCTAAGAGGCCGAAAGTCAGGTCGTATTGTAAACGGCCCAACTGTGTTGAGGGCCTTTAGCAGGCCGAAAGAGAAACCGGGCTGGTATTGTACCATGAAGGGCATGGGCCGTTAAGAGGCCAAAACTAAGGTCCAACTACAAATGGCCCAACTCATTTATGGTCCGTTAACAGGCCGAAAGGCACACAGGGCCGGGAATTGGCCCAACACTTAAATGGGTCGCTAAAAGGCCAAAACTCAGGTCCGACTACAATTGGCCCAACTGATTTATGGGACGTCAACAGGCTGAAAGTGACACCGGGCCAGAAATTGGCCCAACACTTAAATGGGGGCCGCTAAAAGGCCGAAACTCAGGTCCGACTACAAATGGACCATCAGATTTATGGGCCGTCAACAGGCTGAAAGACACATCGAGCCAGAAATTAGCCCAACATTTAAATGGGTCGCTAAAAGGCCGAAAGATGTACATCCTGAAAATTGGCCCATCCATTAAATGGGCCGTTAACAGGCCGAAATCTCATCAGGCCGATATTGAGCCTAAATATATAGCGGGCTGTTAACGGGCTCGAACTGACGATGGGCTGCAATGGTGTCAAATCTTTAATGGGCCGAATTGGCACATCTCGTATGGGTCGTGGGCTTAAATGGACCTAACACAAGTAGGCCTTATATGGGACGGCCTGCTAATTTTTACTGGGCCGACCTTTTTCACCGGAATGGGCCACTGTTGGGCCGTGCCACGTGTCGACCTATCATAGGCGCCTCTTGTCCAATGAGTGGATGACATTTGTCCCAACGATGAGCCGACACGTGTTTCCTCTAGCCAATGATGATTTTACACATGGAAAATCCCCATTGGTCAGGGCTGTTAATGGGTTATCGGATCCAAAACCCGACCCGATAGCTTAACAGCGTTCCGTTACGGTGGATGCCGCGTGTCGCTCACCCTTGACGAAAGCACTTCTGTGACGCGCAATTTATCATCATGGAAGTGGACACTTCTATGATGATAATTTTGGTAATGTCACGGAACACTTCTACGACAGCACAGGTATGACTATCTTGATTCTCTCATAAATTTGTCATCGATGTACATGCATGACAAAAAACGCGACCTACTGTGACAAACACGTATCATCACGGAAGTGTATTTTTTTTGTAGTGCTATTTGAGAGCACATATTAGGGACGAGAATCCCCCTAGATTTTATAGACTCGCCACTCCTACTAAGCATGGTGAGCAATAAGACCATAATATGAAGGTAAAGATAATAATGGAATACACAACAGTATCATGGAAAATAAAGATAGATAGCTAGATACGCACATGTCTTACACCATGCAAGCAGAGATAAGCAACAAGGTGCACGGGCCAAAGTTCAACACAAATGACGGAAAAGGAAAAACACAAGCAACAAGGCAAATAAAACCCATGCAAATCCCGAGACCTAAAACTCTCTCCCCCTTTGGCATCAAGACACCAAAAAGGAAAAAGAGCGAAGCTAGCGTCCCAAGGCTCAATCGTCCTCCTCCGACTCCTCGGTAGCATCTGGATCCGCATCATCATCAGACTCGTCAACATCGTCTTGATCGGATTCCTCCACGGAATCATCAGCTGCAGCACAGGATGTGGATGGATGGGGAGGAGCTTCATCATCAGACCAGGTGCTGTGGGTAGATATCCAATGCTCCTCCAGTGTGATGCTCTTCTCAGAGCCACTCTGAACCGACATATTGAGGTGCTTCATCATTGCAATTTGGCGACGCCGAGCATGCTTCTCATTGACATGGGCCTCATACATCCTCTTCTGGATGTCAGACTAGAGGCAGAAAGTCTTCTTCACCTTGGCAGTGAGCTTGTCCACCCAAGAGGGCTTGGCCCCTGGCTCCATCTCAAAGTCCTCATCGTCAGAAGTGGCATAGACATCCTCAGGAGCATTGGCAGGGAAGCGAGGCTCAGCGTGCTTCTTCTTCTTAAGAAGCTTGACCTCATGAACAGTGAGATTATCGGGAGAGGTGAGAGCCTCTCCAGGACGGCGAACCTCCCATACCGAGTTCAGAAAGCACATGACAAACGGAGCATAAATGGGGACCTTCCTGTAGATGACCATGTTGTACATCTCGTGCCACAACCAGTTGGACACGTCAAACGTTTCCCCAGAACCCAGCTTGGTCTTCACTGCAACCATCAAGTCAACAAGATAGCCATGGATTTCATCTTGATTTCCCACCTTGGGGAGAAGCACATTGCGAAACACACGATGCATGATGTCATAGACCTTCACCAAATCCTTAGATTCTCCAATAATACCATGACCCTGAATGTACAGAGGGGCAAGCTTCTCCTTAGGCATAGACTCAGGATGGTCATGAGGGCGAATGCCACCTCTACCTTCCAGACCGGTATCGTCATACCCAATAGCATCGCAAAAGGCCCTCCAGGGAACTTGAAAGAGCTCATCACGACACATGAAAGTGAGAGTGCGCGCGTCATCTTCTCCAAAGTGAACCGTGGCATAGAACTGATGGACGAGTTGAACATCAAAGTCACAGTTGACAGACATGAGCTTGACAAGATCAAACTCCTCACAGAGAGCCAGTGCCTCACCAAAATACTCCAAGTTATTCCTCCAATGGTCAAGATCGACGGTCCACTGCTTGGCATACCTGTTCTTGTTGTGCTCAAAGAGTTCATGAACAATCCGCACTTGCATCTCATTCCGGAACTGAATAGTGGTCCAACGAGGAGCAATGGGAACCTCATAAGGATTCTTCGAGCGGAAAGCTTCCCAATCCTTGGCTTTCCAACGATGCAAGGGCAAAACCACACGTTGCTTGGCAGCGGCAGACTTCTCACGGCGAGTGGGCTTGGTGGGAATCACAACCTCTTCTTCATCATCAGACACAATTGGACGCAAGGTTCGTCGTGCCCTCTTCTTGGTCTTGTGAGGAGCAGAGCGAGAACTAGAGCCACCTGAACACACGCACAAGGAGAACACAAGAAACCCAGCAAAGATGAGAGGATTGCACACACAAACAGAAGAAAAGATATATTGCACGAACTTAGAAAATAAAACAGGGCTACATGGTGCAGATATCCCAGTTGAACCGGTTCTCCTACCGGTAGTACCGCTCCAGCGGTTGTACCGCCTGTAGAGGCGGTAGAACCGCTGAACAGTGGTACTACTGGTAGGGACTAGATTTAACCGCGAAATATGAATCACACTAGCCATATTCTACTCTCAAAGACGTGCAATCTAAGTAGGAAGAAAAAAGGGATCTCTTCCACCCAATAGTTTAAAGAATAAATGCAGAATGTCAAGTAATGCCCTAGAACAAGGGGAACAAACCCTAGAACGAAGAACAAAGGACAATGGGGCATTACCGCCATCCATGGGAAGAAATCGGGAAGGAGGAGGCCTCCTTGAAGAGGATCCACGGAGACCCCACGGATCCAAAGCGCGAGAAGCACTCCGGGCCAAAGGCAATGGCTGCCGGCGGCTAGGGCACAAGATGGGAAGGGCTGGGGGAGAGAGAAAAGAAACCCCCACCAGCCCCGATGGGAATATATAGGCCCAAAGTCGCGCGGCGGTTGTACCGCTCAAGGAAGCAGTTGTACCGCTGCCTGGTACGAGCCAGTGGTTGCGGGCGGTACTTCCGTCGCCAAGAGGCAGTGGTAGTACCGCCGTAACCAACTGGTAGAACCGGCCAGACGGGCACCCCAGTGGTTGAGCGGTGGAACCGCTCAAGCACCGCTGGGAGACCACCTGGAGAGCACCAGCAGTAGAACCGCCTGTGACCCCGGTTATACTGCCCGGTCACCATCAGCAAAGCCATGGTCAAGTGTATGCAATTAGACTAGAAGGCTTGAGGAAGGGAAGGCTTGGGGTAGAGAAGGCATGGGGAAAAAGGTGGGTCTCCAAGAAGCCAACAAAAAACGAAAGAGAACCACACTTGGAGACCCCAACACCTAGAGCCTAAGAAAACAAACTAAGGCAAGGACAAGAAGGACTAACACAGGGCACAACACTATCAAGGGGGTCGGTGGCCGTAGCCACCTATGTATGAGTCAATTGGTATGGCACCGCGAAGAATTATCCTTGGGCCCATGACCAAAACTCGTCTTTAAACAAGATAATGTGAAAGAGTTGATCAATTTATGCATAATGGGGGGAGGAAGAGTTCATTGAGAGAACACCACTCCCCCTATGTCCATGCCTACATATAAACAAGATAACAAGTTGAGTATGGTGGGGTGTGCAAGGGTTCAAGCAACATTGCTCGAATCAATGATATTTAGCTCATGCCTTAACTCACGAAATCTTGCTTCATCCAAGGGTTTTGTGAAGATATCGGCCAGGTTATCATGAGTGTTGACGTAGTTGAGCTCGATTTCCCCTCGCCTTATGTGATCCCGGATGAAGTGATACCGAATCTCAATATGCTTCGTCTTGAAGTGTTGCACCGGGTTGAGAGAAATCTTGATGGCACTTTCATTGTCACACAAAAGAGGCACTTCGTCACAAATGACACCGTAATCCTTCAAAGTTTGCCTCATCCATAAAAGTTGAGCACAACAACTACCAGCAGCCACATACTCCGCTTCCGTGGACGAGAGAGACACACAACTTTGCTTCTTGGAAGACCAACTCACCAAAGAGCAGCCAAGAAATTGGCACCCTCTGGAAGTGGATTTCCTATCCACTTTTTACCCGCCCAATCCGAGTCCGAATAACCTGCAAGCTTGAAGTTTGCTCCTCTTGGGTACCATAAGCCAAAGTTTGGGGTATGAGCCAAATATCGAAAGATTCGCTTGACCGCCACAAAGTGACTTTCCTTAGGTGCAGCTTGAAACCGTGCACAAATACCCACACTCAACATGATATCCGGTCTAGATGCACAAAGGTAAAGCAAGGAGCCTATCATGGAGCGATATACCTTTTGATCCACCGCTTTACCATTGGGATCAATGTCAAGTTGGCACTTGGTGGGCATGGGAGTGGAAGCCGGCTTGACAGCACTTAGCTTGAATCTCTTGAGCATGTCTTGAGTGTATTTGGCTTGGTTGATGAAGGTTCCTTCTCTCCGTTGCTTCACTTCGAACCCGAGAAAAAACTTCAACTCTCCCATGGAAGACATCTCGAACTTTGAGGTCATTAGAGCGGCAAATTCCTCATTGAAGGCTTTGTTAGGGGAACCAAAGATAATATCATCAACATATAATTGGCACACAAACAACTCCCCTTTGACCTTCTTAGTAAAAAGAGTGGGGTCGATTAGCCCAACTTCAAAACCACAGTCTTGCAACAACTCGGTAAGGTGGTCATACCACGCACGTGGGGCTTGTTTAAGGCCATAGAGTGCCTTATCGAGTTGATACACATGATCGGGAAAGTAGGGATCCTCGAACCCGGGGGGTTGCTTGACATAAACCAATTCATTAATAGGACCATTAAGAAAAGCACTCTTCACATCCATTTGTTGTAACTTAAAGTTATGATGAGAAGCATAGGCAATTAACATGCGAATGGATTCAAGACAAGCAACGGGAGCAAAGGTTTCACCTAGTCGATACCCTCGACTTGGGAGTAGCCTTGTGCTACCAAATGAGCCTTGTTGCGAATGATAATCCCATGAGCATCTTGTTTATTCTTGAATATCCACTTGGTTCCAATGGCATTGTGTTTCACCGTTGGCTTTGGCACCAATCTCCACACTTTGTTGCGCTCGAAGTTGTTGAGTTCTTCATGCATGGCATTGAGCCAATCCGGATCTTTGAGCGCCTCATAGACCTTTTGGGGTTCAACACAAGAGACAAACGCGTGATGTTCACAATAGTTTGCTAATTGTATACGAGTGCTTACCCCCTTTCTTAAGCTTCCAAGCACATTTGTCATGAGATGATCCTTGGTGGAGAGCTTGGAAGCAACCTTGGCAGCTCGACGCTCCAATTCCTCCTCGGGGGTGAGACGAGGAGTGGTCACTTGATCATCTTGAGCGTCGTCTTGAGCTTGTTCTTGATCTCGTGGAAGCTCTTGATCTTGAACTTGCTCAGAGGAAGGAGCTTGACCTTGGGCATCACTTGATGTTACAACACCATCTTGAGATTGATCTTGCCCTTGGTCTTGTTCTTGAGGTTGAGGGCCCTCACTTTGTTCTTCGGAAGCGTGTGGGTCTTGGGTTGGTGAAGGTTCCACTTGAGTGGAACATTGTCCTTCTCCTTCGGCCACAAGGGGTTCCTCAATGGGTAGGATATGACCAACACCCATTCTTCTTATGGCTTGGGGAGGAATTTCATCACCTACATCACAAGTACCACTTTGCTCCACTTGGGAGCCGTTATTCTCATCAAACTCCACGTTACACGTTTCCTCAATAAGTCCCATGGACTTATTGAGAACACGGTAAGCATGAGAGTTTGTAGCATAACCAACAAATATGCCCTCATAAGCTCTAGCCTCAAATTTAGACAAACGGACACCTTTCTTGAGAATGAAACACTTACACCCGAATACCCGGAAGTACTTGAGGTTGGGCATGTTACCGGTGAGTATCTCATATGGAGTCTTGTTCAAGCCTTTGCGGAGGTAGAGCCGATTAGATGCATGACATGCGGTGTTGATGGCTTCGGCCCAAAAGTTGTAGGGAGACTTGAACTCCGCCATCATGGTCCTTGCCGCATCCATCAATGTCCGGTTCTTCCTCTCCGCTACACCATTTTGTTGAGGGGTATAAGGTGCGGAATATTGATGCTTCATTCCCTCATCACTCAAAAAACTCATCCAAGGTGTAGTTCTTGAACTCGGGGCCATTGTCACTTCTTATAGTCAAGATCTTTGTATTGTGTTGTCGTTGAGCTTCATTTGCAAAGTCGATGACGGTTTGTTGGGTCTCGCTTTTCCTCTTGAAGAAATATACCCAAGTGTATCTTGAATAGTCATCCACAATCACCAAGCAATACTTTCTACCGCCAAGACTATCAAAGGATGGATGCCCGAAGAGATCCAAATGAAGGAGCTCCAAAGGCTTCTTCGAGTAGATGATAGTCGTGGGAGGGTGAGCCTTCTCATGTAGCTTTCCTTCGATGCAAGCACTGCAAGCACTGCAAGCACGATCTTTGGCAAAACTAACATTTGTTAGTCCACGGACATGATCCCTCTTGAGAAGACTTTGCAAAGATCTCATATTGACGTGGGCTAAACGGCGATGCCAAAGCCATCCCACGTCAACTTTAGCCATTAGGCATGTCGCGGTCTTAGTGGGTCTCTCCAAAAAGTTAATCACATAGAGACCATTCTCGACATGCCCAACAAAGGCTACTTTAAGAGTCTTGCTCCACAAGAGGGCAACGGTATCAACATCAAAGAAAGTGGCAAATCCCATGAGTTCTAGTTGGCGAGCGAAAAGTAAATTATATGCAAGGGACTCAACAAGCATGACCTTCTCGATCGTAAGATCATGAGAAATGACAACTTTGATGAGTCCCAATACCTTAGAAGATGATGCATCACCCCACTCGACGTTGGTGGGCATGGATGGAATCTTTTGCACGTCCACCACCAAGTCCTTGCTTCCGGTCATATGATTAGTAGCTCCACTATCGAGCAACCATGATCCCCCACTGGGAGCAAACACCTACAAGAGATCAATGCTTGGTTTTAGGTACCCATTTTGTAATGGGTCCTTTGATGTTAGTAACAAGGGTCTTAGGAACCCAAATAGACCATTCAATATACTCATGAGGAGAACCAACAAATTTGGCATAAACATGCCCATCACTAGCACGGCATAACACATAAGAAGGATTGAAATTGCCGGCTTTGTTGGAAGGGTGACATCGCCCTTCTTGACACCACCAACCTTCGCATTGTTCTTCTTCTCCTTGGAAGCTCCCTCTCCCTCCTTCACAAAAGTTTGCTTGAGAGGAGGATGTCGTTTGGTCTTGTCATTCTTGTTCTTGGACTTGGGCACCTACCCAATCCCTTCCTTGGCCAAAACTCCCTTTTGGTTGGTCAAAAGGTCGTTGAGGTTCTTCTTGCCTTGTATGCAAGACACAAGACCTTTATCAAGTTGCACCTTTAGCTTAGCGTTCTCCTCAACAAGATGCACATGCTCACAACATGGGTTAGTAGCATTTGCATTATCAATTAACATTATACAAGGAAAAATGGCTTTCTCCTTGGTTAGCTTTACTTGAAGTTGATCATGAGACTCTTTGAGGCTAGCATGAGCACCCTTCAAGACCTTGTGAGCCTTGTCAAGTAGATCAAACTCCTCTTTGAGTCTAGCAAGATCAACCCCAAGTTTGGCCTTCTCAGACTTTAGCACATGAGAAACAACGATCCAAATCTTTCTTTAACTTAGCATGATCAACGTTTTGTGACTCCTCAAGAGCCAAACGAAGATCACACTCTTCCTCAAGAGCATTGGAAAGATCCGAAATCTCATCGGCATAGTCACGACTATGCCCCTCCATTTTGGAGATAGTATCTTCGTGAGCCTCAATCACGTCATTGGCTTCACCAAGTTGTTCCAAGAGAGCAACAAAATGCTTCTTAGTTTTACCCTTGAGTTTACCCATAAAGGACTCAAACTCATTTTCTTCCACATTAGGTCCCTCACATTCATCAATGCAATCCGTCAAGGAAGGATTATTAATGATGGTAGCTTTGATGTTGGGGGTTACCTTGTTGGTGGCTTTAGCCATGAGGCACTTGGCGGTGATGTTCTCATTGGGTGAGTCGAAGAGAGATATCCTTGGAGTTTTTGCAATGGCGACGGAGGCCATGGCAACTGACTCACCATCTTCATCATCATCATCATCCTCATGGTACTCTTCTTGAACCACCAACGCCTTGTGAGGGGTTTTCTTGGTGAAGTTGCTATTGTTGGGGAAAGACTTGGCTTTGTCTTTTCAAATGAGCTTGCCACCATTGTCTTCCCTCTTCTCATACGGGCACTCCGCAACAAAGTGACTCACATTGCCACAATTGTAGCAAGTCCTCACACGTTGCTTGCTCTTCGTGCCAATTGAGTTGTTCTTGTTAAAGTTTGGCCTTGAGTTTTTCTTGCTCCAGAATTGCCTTGAAGCAACTGCCATGTGTTCATGATAGGCATACTTTGTATATTCGGGGTTGCTTTCCTCTTATTCCTCTTCTTCTTCTTCTTCAACACAAACCTTGGCCTTCAATGCATGGTTGGGCTTCTTTGCCCTTTGAGAACGAAGCATCGCATTGTCGGCGGTCTTGTCCAAGATGTTCATAGCCACAAACTCATCCAACACTTCACTTGAGGTCAAAGTGTGGAAGTCCGGCCTTTGATGAATGATGGAGGACATGGCCTTGTGGTACGGCATCATTGCCTTGAGGAATTTGCGCATGATCCAATTGTCATCCGTGTCCTTGCTCCCATGATCTCGGAGTGAGACTGCGAGTTTGGTTACTCTCCGATAAAGCTCACGAGGTTCTTCATCTTCTTTCATTGCAAACTCATCGGCTTCATCTTGCACTACTTCATAGTTGGAGCGTTGGATGCTTGCGCTTCCCTGGTAGAGAGAGACAACACAAAGCCATGCATCCTTGGCCAAGGCGAAGGGCCAAAGATGAGAAAGATCTTCGGGTGGAATTGCATCTTGAATGATGAAGAGAGCATTCTCATTGAATTGATTATCCGCGGCTTCTCGAGGAGTGAAGTTGCTTGGATCATGCGGATGGAAACCTTCTTCAATGATTCTCCAAAGATTAGTGTTCACATGATTTAAATGACGCTTAAAGCGATAGACCCAAGAATCAAAGTCCTCATTTTTCACAATCTTAGAGGGAGGATCGGCATGATTCAAATGAGTGGAAGGAACCGGTCCACCATACACAAGTGGCGGTTCCACATGGGCAAAGATGCCGGTGTGGATCACTCACTTTCACTACTAGAAGAAGGAGCCTTTTCACTACTAGCTTCCCCTTTGTCGGAGATAGCATCTGTCACCTTGTTGGTGGGATCACTCACTTTCAATGGTGCGGTGGATAGTTTAAGCCCTTCAATGAATTTAGTAAACATGCTTTCAACCTCGGTCGTCATGGAGGTTTTCAATGTCTCCAAGGCCACATTGAACTCCTCACGAGAGACCGAGGTTTCCCCATCGCCCGTAGACGAGATTGGATTCACACCGGAGTGTTCCTCCACACCGTCTACGGTATCAACCATACTCTTCGACAGCAAAGTCCTTAGTAAAGAGACGAGGCTCTGATACCAATTGAAAGGATCGATATGGTTTACTAGAGGGGGTGAATAGACAACTAACAATTTTGTCTTGTTTCTTTACCAAATTAAACTTTGCAACAAAGTAGGTTGTCTAGATGTGCAACTAGGTGAGCAACCTATATGATGCAACAACAATGAACAAACAAGCAAGCAAGAGAAGTAACACTAATAAGCTAGCACAAGTAAAGGTAAGAGATAACCAAGAGTGGACCCGGTGAAGACGAGGCTGTGTTACCGAAGTTCCTTCCTTTTGAAGGGAAGTACGTCTCTGTTAGAGCGATGTGGAGCCACAATGCTCCCCAAGAAGCCACTAGGGCCACCGTATTCTCCTCACGCGCTCACACAATGCGAGATGTCGTGATTCCATTATTGGTGCCCTTGGAGGCGGCGACCGGATCTTTACAAACAAGGTTGGGGCAAACTTCACAACTTAATTGGAGGCTCCCAACAAAACCACGAAGCTTCACCACAATGGAATATGGCTCCGAAGTGACCTCAACCGTCTAGGGTGCACAAAGCACCCAAGAGTAACAAAATCCACACAAGAAAGTATGGGAAGCAAATATCCTTTGGTGGAAGTGTAGATCTAGGTCTCCTCCTTCAGTCCCTAGCAAATCAACAAGTTTGAGTGGCTAGAGAGAGAGATCGGGCAAAGAGAGCTTGAGTAGCATTAATGGTGGAAAGAGAGAGGTAAGAGGTGAATGTGGTAGGTGGAAGAAACACCCTTATATAGCAACCGTAAAAATCCAACCGTTACTGTGTTCTCAGTACTGCAGCAGTACAACCGCTCCTGGTCCCGGTACAACCGGGACTCATAGTTTACGTGCAGAACCCTACCAGGTGGTACAACCGGGCGACCAGGCGGTAGTACCGGTTGAGAAGAACAACCGGACCAACCGCCCAGCCACCGCCCAACCACCGCATAGAAACAGAAGGGAGTCACCCCTGAGTGCGGTAGTCGAGCGGTACCGGGCCGGTGCAACTGCATGGCCTCGAGCGCTCGGGCGGCTAAGTCTTGAGCGGTAGAACCACTCCGGACACCGGTGGTACCGGTACGACCGGACCAACCGGGCCACCACCGCACGAGTACCGCATCAAAACAGAGGCCAGACCGGTACTTGGGCGGTGCCTGGCCGGAACAACCGCCCTAGTCTTTGCTGAGCATTGGCGGTACCACCGCCCGGAAGCAGCGGTACAACCGCTCGAACAAAACTGGTCAGCGCCAAGACCCAGCGGTACAACCGCTCCAGAGAGCGGTACAACCACTAGAGCCCACAGTAAGCAGTAGGAAGGAAGGGGAAGAGCTCTCTCTCACAGTTTAGGAAGGCAAGAGAGGGGTGAGGTAAGTGTACGTGAAATGATACCCCCAAGACTTTCCAATGTGGATTCCCTCTTGATAGTACGGGTTCCCTATGACCAAAAGAGATAAACAAACATGTAGAAAACACCGTCTTCGATCATTTTTTTTTCTTCAGAGAGAATAGATAACCGAAGAAGGCCTAAAACCGAAACTTGAAACACTTAGCATAAGATTAGGCCAATAACGGGTTGTCATCATCCTCCAAAACACAAAGTAGGGAAATGACCTTACATACAGGCTTTTCCAAAAGTCTGTATAAAACCATATGCTTTGATCACACTATCAAAGCGTTTATTCCAACTCCCAGAGGCTTGCACCAGTCCATAAATGGATCGCTGGAGCTTGCACACTTTGTTAGCTCCCTTTCGATCGACAAAACCTTCCGGTTGCATCATATACAACTCTTCTTCCAGAAATCCATTCAGGAATGCAGTTTTGACATCCATTTGCCAAATTTCATAATCATAAAATGCAGCAATTGCTAACATGATTTGGACAGACTTAAGCATCGCTATGGGTGAGAAAGTTTCATCATAGTCAATCCCTTGAACTTGTCGAAAACCTTTTGCAACAAGTCGAGCTTTATAGACAGTAACATTACCGTTAGCGTCAGTCTTCTTCTTGAAGATCCATTTATTTTCAATGGCTTGCCTATCATCGGGCAAGTCAACCAAAGTCCACACTTTGTTCTCATACATGGATCCCATCTCAGATTTCATGGCCTCAAGCCATTTTGCGGAATCTGGGCTCACCATCGCTTGTTCATAGTTCGTAGGTTCATCATGGTCTAGCAACATAACCTCCAGAACAGGATTACCGTACCACTCTGGTGCGGATCTTACTCTGGTTGACCTACGAGGTTTAGTAGTAACTTGATCTGAAGTTTCATGATCAATATCATTAGCTTCCTCACTAATTGGTGTAGGTTTCATAGGAACCGGTTTCTGTGATGAACCACTTTCCAACAAGGGAGCAGGTACAGTTACCTCATCAAGTTCTACTTTCCTCCCACTCACTTCTTTCGAGAGAAACTCCTTCTCTAGAAAGGATCCAAATTTAGAAACAAAAGTCTTGCCTTCAAATATGTGATAGAAGGTGTACCCAACATTTTTCTTTGGGTATCCTATGAATACACATTTCTCCGATTTGGATTCGAGCTTATCAGGTTGAAACATTTTCACATAAGCATCGCAACCCCAAACTTTAAGAAACTACAACTTTGGTTTCTTGCCAAACCACAGTTCATAAGGCGGCGTCTCAACGGATTTCGGTGGTGCCCTATTTAACGTGAATGCAGCCGACTCTAAAGCATAACCCCAAAATGATAGCGGTAAATCAGTAAGAGACATCATAGATCGCACCATGTCTAGTAAAGTACGATTACGACGTTCGGACACACCATTACGATGTGGTGTTCCGGGTGGCGTGAGTTGCGAAACTATTCCGCATTGTTTCAAATGAAGACCAAACTCGTAACTCAAATATTCTCCTCCACGGTTAGGTCGTAGAAACTTTATTTTCTTGTTACGATGATTTTCAACTTCACTCTGAAATTCTTTGAACTTTTCAAATGTTTTAGACTTATGTTTCATTAAGTAAATATACACATATCTGCTTAAATCATATGTGAAGGTGAGAAAATAACGACACCCGCCGCGAGCCTCAACATTCATCGGACCACATACATCTGTATGTATGATTTCCAATAAATTTGTTGCTCGCTCCATAGTTCTGGAGAACGGCGTTTTAGTCAACTTGCCCATGAGGCACGGTTCGCAAGTACCAAGTGATTCATAATCAAGTGGTTCCAAAAGTCCATCAGTATGGAGTTTCTTCATGCGCTTTACACCAATATGACCTAAACGGCAGTGCCACAAATAAGTTGCACTATCATTATCAACTCTGCATCTTTTGGCTTCAATATTATTAATATGTATATCACTACTATCGAGATTCAACAAAAATAGACCACTCTTCAAGGGTGCATGACCATAAAAGATATTACTCATATAAATAGAACAACCATTATTCTCTAATTTAAATGAATAACCGTCTCACATCAAACAAGATCCAGATATAATGTTCATGCTCAACGCTGGCACTAAATAACAATTATTCAGGTCTAAAACTAATCCCGAAGGTAGATGTAGAGGTAGCGTGCCGACCGTGATCACATCGACTTTGGAACCATTTCCCACGCGCATCGTCACCTCATCCTTAGCCAATCTTCACTTAATTCGTAGCCCTTGTTTCGAGAGTTGCAAATATTAGCAACAGAACCAGTATCAAATACCCAGGTGCTACTGCGAGCATTAGTAAGGTACACATCAATAACATGTATATCACATATACCTTTGTTCACCTTGCCATCCTTCTTATCCGCCAAATACTTGGGGCCGTTCCGCTTCCAGTGACCAGTCTGTTTGCAGTAGAAGCACTCGGTTTCAGGCTTAGGTCCAGACTTGGGTTTCTTCTCTTGAGAAGCAACTTGTTTGCCGTTCTTCTTGAAGTTCCCCTTCTTCTTCCATTTACCCTTTTTCTTGAGACTAGTGGTCTTGTTGACCATCAACACTTGATGCTCCTTTTTGATTTCTACCTCCGCAGCCTTTAGCATCGCGAAGAGCTTGGGAATTGTCTTATTCATCCCTTGCATATTAGAGTTCATCACGAAGATTTTGTAGCTGGTGGCAGTGATTGAAGAAATCTATCAATGACACTATCAACAGGAAGATTAACTCCCAATTGAGTCAAGTGATTATGATACCCAGACATTTTGAGTATATGTTCACTGACAAAACTATTATCCTCCATCTTGCAGCTATAGAACTTATTGGAGACTTCATATCTCTCAATCCGGGCATTTGCTTGAAATATTAACTTCAACTCCTGAAACATCTCATATGCTCCATGACGTTCAAAACATCATTGAAGTCCCGGTTCTAAGCCGTAAAGCATGGCACACTGAACTATCGAGTAGTCATCAACACGCGACTGCCAGGCATTTACAATGTCTACAGTTGCCGGTGCAGGTCGTACACCTAGCGGTGCTTCCAGGACGTAATCCTTCTGTGCGGGAATGAGGATAATCCTCAAGTTACGGACCCAGTCTGTCTAATTGCTACCATCATCTTTCAACTTTGCTTTCTCAAGGAACGCATTAAAATTTAACGAAACAATAGCACGGGCCATCTATCTACAATCAACATAGACAAGCAAAATACTATCAGGTACTAAGTTCATGATAAATTTAAGTTCAGTTAATCATATTACTTAAGAACTCCCACTTAGATAGACATCCCTCTAATCCTCTAAGTGATCACGTGATCCAAATCAACTAAACCATGTCCGATCATCACGTGAGATGGAGTAGTTTCAATGGTGAACATCACTATGTTGACCATATCTACTACATGATTCACGCTCGACCTTTCGGTCTTAGTGTTCCGAGGCCATATCTGCATATGCTAGGCTCGTCAAGTTTAACCTGAGTATTCTGCATGTGCAACTATTTTGCACCCATTGTATTTGAACGTAGAGCCTATCACACCCGATCATCACGTGGTGTCTCAGCATGAAGAACTTTTGCAACGGTGCATACTCAGGGAGAACACTTATACCTTGATAATTTAGTGAGAGAACATCTTATAATGCTACCGCCAATCAAATCAAGATAAGATGCATAAAAGACAAACATCACATGCAATCAATATAAGTGATATGATATGGCCATCATCATCTTGTGCTTGTAATCTTCATCTCCGAAGCACCGTCATGATCACCATTGTCACCGGCGCGACACTTTTATCTCCATCGTAGCATCGTTGTCGTCTCGCCAAATTATGCTTCTACGACTATCGCTACCGCTTAGTGATAAAGTAAAGCATTACATGGTGATTGCATTGCATACAATAAAGCGACAACCATATGGCTCCTGCCAGTTGCTGATAACTCGGTTACAAAACATGATCATCTCATACAATAAAATATAGCATCATGCCTTGACCATATCACATCACAACATGCCCTGCAAAAACAAGTTAGACGTCTTCTACTTTGTTGTTGCAAGTTTTACGTGGCTGCTATGGGCTGAGCAAGAACCGTTCTTACCTACGCATCAAAACCACAACGATAGTTTGTCAAGTTAGTGTTGTTTTAACCGTCTCAAGGAACAGGCATAGCCACACTTGGTTCAACTAAAGTTGGAGAAACTGACACCCGCCGGCCACCTGTGTGCAAAGCACGTCGGTAGAACCAGTCTCGCGTAAGCGTGCACGTAATGTCGGTTCGGGCCGCTTCATCCAACAATACCGCCGAACCAAAGTATGACATGCTGTAAGCAGTATGACTTATATCGCCCACAACTCACTTGTGTTCTGCTTGTGCATATAACATCTGCGCATAAAACCAGGCTCGGATGCCACTGTTGGGGAACGTAGTAATTTCAAAAAAAATCCTACGCACACACAGGATCATGGTGATGCATAACAACAAGAGGGGATAGTGTTGTCCATGTACCCTCATAGACCGAAAGCGGAAGCGTTAGCACAACGCGATTGATGTAGTCGTACGTCTTCACGATCCGACCAATCAAGTACCGAACGCACGGCACCTCCGAGTTCAGCACATGTTCAGCTCGATGACGTCCCTCGAACTTCGATCCAGCCGAGCTTTGAGGGAGAGTTCCGTTAGCACGACGGTGTGGTGACGATGATGATGTTCTACAGACGCAGGGCTTCGCCTAAGCACTGCTATGATATTATCGAGGTGGACTATGGTGGAGTGGGGCACCGCACACGGCTAAGAGATCCAAGAGATCAATTGTTGTATCTAGAGGTGCCCCCTGCCCCTGTATATAAAGGAGCAAGGGGGGAGAGGCGGCCGGCCAGGAGGAGGCGCGCCAAGGAGGAGTCCTACTCCCATCAGGAGTAGGACTCCCTCCTTTCCTAGTTGGAGTAGGAGAAGGGGAGGAGGAGGAGGAGGGAGAGAGGAAGGAAAGGGGGGCGCCGCCCCCCTCCTTGTCCAATTCGGACTAGAGGGGGAGGGGCGCGTGGCCTGCCCTGGCCGCCCCTCCTATTCTCCACTAAGGCCCATCTTGGCCCATTAAACCCCCGGGGGGTTCCGGTAACCCCTGGTACTCCGGTAAAATCCCGATTTCACCCAGAACACTTCCGATATCCAAATATAGGCTTCCAATATATCAATCTTTATGTCTCTGCCATTTCGAGACTCCTCGTCATGTCTGTGATCATATCCAGGACTCCGAACTTCCTTCGGTACATCAAAACACATAAACTCATAATATAACTGTCATCGAACTTTAAGCGTGCGGACCCTATGGGTTCGAGAACTATGTAGACATGACCGAGACATGTCTCCGGTCAATAACCAATAGCGGAACCTGGATGCTCATATTGGCTCCTAAATATTCTACGAAGATCTTTATCGGTCAAACCGCATAACAACATACGTTGTTCCCTTTGTCATCGGTATGTTACTTGCCCGAGATTCGATCGTCGGTATCTTAATACCTAGTTCAATCTCGTTACCGGCAAGTATCTTTACTCGTTCTGTAATACATCATCCCGCAACTAACTCATTAGTTGCAATACTTATAGTGATGTCTATTACTGAGTGGGCCCAGAGATACCTCTCTGACAATCGGAGTGACAAATCCTAATCTCGAAATATGCCAACCCAACAAGTACCTTCGGAGACACCTGTAGAGCACCTTTATAACCACCCTGTTATGTTGTGACGTTTGGTAGCACACAAAGTGTTACTCCGGTAAACGGGAGTTGCATAATCTCATAGTCATAGGAACATGTATAAGTCATGAAGAAAGCAATAGCAGAATACTAAACGATCGTGTGCTAAGCTAACGGAATGGGTCAAGTCAATCACATCATTCTCCTAATGATGTGATACCGTTAATCAAATGACAACTCATGTCAATGGCTAGGAAACATAACCATCTTTGATCAACGAGCTAGTCAAGTAGAGGCATACTGTTGGGGAACGTTGCAGAAAACAAAAAAATTCCTACGTTTCACCAAGATCAATCTATGGAGTCAACTAGCAATGAGAGGAGAGTGCATCTACATACCCTTGTAGATCGCGAGCGGAAGCATTCAAGAGAACGGGGATGATGGAGTCGTACTCGTCGTGATCCAAATCACCGATGACCAAGTGCCGAACGGACGGCACCTCCACGTTCAACACACGTACGGAGCGGATGACGTCTCCTCCTTCTTGATCCAGCAAGGGGGAAGGAGAGGTTGATGAAGATCCAGCAGCACGACGGCGTGGTGGTGGATGCAGCAATGATCGCAGCAGGGCTTCGCCGAGCTTCTGCGAGAGGGAGAGGTGTAGCAAGGGAGAGGGAGGCGCCAAGACTTGAGGTGCGGCTGCCCTCCCTCTCCCCCCCTTTGTATAGGCCCCCTGGGGGGCGCCGGCCCTGGAGATGGGATCTCCCAAGGGGGCGGCGGCCAAGGGGGTGGAGTGCCCCCCAAGGCAAGTGGAGGCGCCCCCACCCTAGGGTTTCCAACCCTAGGCGCAGGGGGGGCCAAGGGGGGCGCACCAGCCCACTATGGGCTGGTTCCCCTCCCCACTTCAGCCCATGGGGCCCTCCGGGATGGGTGGCCCCACCCGGTGGACCCCCGGGACCCATCCGGTGGTCCTGGTACAATACCGGTGACCCCGAATCTCTCCCGATGGCCGAAACTACACTTCCTATATATAATTCTTCACCTCCGGACCATTCCGGAACTCCTCGTGACGTCCAGGATCTCATCCGGGACTCCGAACAACTTTCGGATTACTGCATACTCATATCTCTACAACCCTAGCGTCACCGAACCTTAAGTGTGTAGACCCTACGGGTTCGGGAGACACGTAGACATGACCGAGACGGCTCTCCGGCCAATAACCAACAGCGGGATCTGGATACCCATATTGGCCCTCACATGCTCCTCGATGATCTCATCGGATGAACCATGATGTCGAGGATTCAAGCAACCCCGTATACAATTCCCTTTGTCAATCGGTACGTTACTTGCCCGAGACTCGATCGTCGGTATCCCAATACCTTGTTCAGTCTCGTTACCAGCAAGTCACTTTACTCGTACCGTAATGCATGATCCCGTGATCAACCACTTGATCACATTGAGCTCATTATGATGATGCATTACCGAGTGGGCCCAGAGATACCTCTCCGTCATACGAAGTGACAAATCCCAGTCTCGATTTGTGCCAACCCAACAGACACTTTCGGAAACACCTGTAATGTACCTTTATAGTCACCCGGTTATGTTGTGACGTTTGGTACACCCAAAGCACTCCTACGGTATCCGGGAGTTGCACAATCTCATTGTCTAAGGAAATGATACTTGACATTCAGAAAAGCTACAGCAAACGAACTACACGATCTTTGAGCTAAGCTTAGGATTGGGTCTTGTCCATCACATCATTCTCCTAATGATGTGATCCCGTTATCAATGACATCCCCATGTCCATAGTCAGGAAACCATGACTATCTGTTGATCAATGAGCTAGTCAACTAGAGGCTCACTAGGGACACATTGTGGTCTATGTATTCACACATGTATTACGATTTCCGGATAATACAATTATAGCATGAATGATAGACAATTATCATGAACAAGGAAATATAATAATCATTTTATTATTGCCTCTAGGGCATATTTCCAACACATACTAGTGACACTCTGTTTGTTTATGTATTCACACAAGTATTATGTTTCCGGTTAATACAATTCTAGCATGAATAATAAACATTTATCATGATATAAGTAAATAAATAATAACTTTATTATTGCCTCTAGGGCATATTTCCTTCACGAAGCTCTTCCCTCTGCTGCGAAGAAAGGGGGCGGTATTCCTCTTGAACGCGCGACGGATCGCCGCCGCCATCACCACTGTTGTCGCGGGGGAAGCCAGGAGGACTGTGTGGTCTGTTGACCATCAAGACTTCCGTCGCGGGATCACTGCTGTCGCACTCGGATGCGGTCCCGATGGAGCCAGGTCAAACAGGTCATAGAGAGTTTCGTCGGGCTCGATTACCGCGACTTGTGGGGTGGCCGACTGACGGGCCACTGCGTGTCTCACCCACCGCTGGAGCCGCGACCGACCGAAACCCTTGCGCCGGCGAACAGCGGGGGGCGAGGACACCATAGGAGCCAACCGATACTGGGTCGACGGCTGCCAGAAAAGGACGCCGCGGAGGCACGCGTGAAATTGCATCGTCTCGCGGACGGGGAGCGCCTCGACGTCGAGTGGAGATTCCTGAAGCCAAGCAGAGTCGTCGGCAACAAAAACGAGCACGCCGAGACGGATCTCGCGGCCCTCAGTCAGTCCGTCGACGGAAACCATGATGATGAGAATCGGAAAAAATCGCAACTCCACCAAAAAGTCGCTAAGATACCTGCCCTATGGTGGGCGCCAACTGTCGTGGATCTAAGACTGACAGTAGAATGGGGGGGTAGGTATGAGGAGGCAAGATCCTAGCTATGGCGAAGTTGTACACACGAGTTTTACGAGTTCAGGCCGTTCGCAGAGGAAGTAACAGCCCTACGTCTCGGTGCCCGGAGGCGGTCGACTGGATTATGTGTGTGTGTGGGTGTGTGTGTTACAGGGGGTGTGAACCCTTGTCCCGGAGGAGGGGGTGGCTTATATAGAGTGCGCCAGGACCCCAGCTTCCCTCTGTTACACAGAGTTCAATGTACATAAAGATGAGGCGTTACTGGTAACGCCAGCCTTAAATGCCTTGATGGCCTTAAAGATTATAGAGTGAACGTTCGTCTGTTGCCGTTCCAGATGACTCCTGGTCTTCAATAGGTCGAGTGGATTCTTGTATGGTCAAGTGGTCGATTGGTCGAGCGACTTCAGGAAGGAGGGGTCTCCGAATAGCTCATCTGTCGAGTGGATTGCACTCGACACCTTTGTTGGGCCCTCCCTGTGGTCTCTTGAGCTTCTTTACTTCTATGACAGTGACCTTGGATAGGACGTATAGGTCAGGCCTATGACCCTACCCCAGGTCTATATCATCATCAAGGACCTTTGACTCGAGGTAGAGCTAGAACTCTCGAGACCGAGGTGACTTCTCTCCTTAGTGATATTACATACGATCCTCTCGAGACATGGCTACTACCTAAATTCGAGATGTTGTGCATGATTAGGTACCAAGAGGATCCTCCTGAAGATGTACGTGAAGACGGACAACCAGCCAAGTTCATGGATGAAGAGAACCGATGGAAGGAGTCAAGAACAACTCTCAGGCCCCGGACATCCGGCCATAACCCCGGACATCTGGCCCCTGGAGGTGTCACCTGCAGCAACGGACCAGCGGCCAAGTCTACAGGGCCCGTACATCCGGCGACCGGCCCGGACATCCGGGCCCGATCCGGAAATCTGGCCTCCCGCCCGGATATCCGGACACAACCGATCCAGAGGACAGAAGAGACGCCCCATCAGCCCGGACATCCGGCCCCAGCCCCGGATATCCGGCTCCTCCCGAAGGCCCGGATATCCGGCCGGACGCCCAGGCATCCGGTCGTGTCTGTCTACGCACAGTAAAGGGCCGAGGCCCATGTACCCTTTCGCCCTCCTAGACTATATATACTCTTCTCCTACCTACGTTTTAGGGTTATCTTTGTGTTAGCTCATTAGTGAGATAGAGCTTCGCTCATCCATCCGGATCTACTCCACGAGAGAGACCGCGGCCCCTCTTCGGAGAAGATCCACTTGGATTCAAGACCTCCTCAGGGAGAAGACCATCAAGACCTCCTGACCGGTTACCATTTGTATCGTCCCTTGTTCACTCTGGATGTTGTATCTCCTCTCGTGTTTCGAGGATCTAGCACATGTGTGACTTAATCTTGTTGGTTTGAGTGTTTCTCTTTGTGCCCCTTTGTGATTTTCCCTCGTGTTTCCCCACGTGTTCTTCGTGTTCATTGCGGGATCCGCTTCTTTCGTGAAATATCGATCCCTAGGGTTTCCACCCTACATCAGGTCAGGTGGGCCAGCGTGGGTCAGGTCCAACGTGACGGGCATGCCCGAACGCCACATATCCGTCCCTTATTTGAGTTGGATATGAGGGATGCCGGTCAGCCCGGGCGTTTGAGGCGCCTATCTGAGTCAAAATTTTGTGACCGGACAATGACCGGGCGGTCTATCCAGACTTATGAGACGCATGGGTGTAGATGCTCTCATACGAAGTATTTTTGTTAGTCACACGAAGTTTCATCACTATGCACAACCTGCCTCAACCTCAGGTAACCTCAGGTTAGTTGGTGTAGAGTAGACTACGCTAGGTTGATTATCAGAATCATTGCAGTATCAGTGTAAATTGATTCTCAGAATCATTATAGCATCAGTAGCCTTGTTTGGATACACAGTTTTACCAGTACTAGTTTTCCATAGACTCGCATAACCGCCTAACAAACTAAAACCATGTTTGGGCTTTCCACCAAAAACATGGATAAGCAGGATTTGGTTTCCACAAACCAGGAATCTACGTTTTGTGAAAAACTACTAATAGTTGTTTTTTGGGAAAACACGATCGTAGAAACCCATCGCAACTGATTTTTTTCAGTTCCACTTCTTTCGCAACAAATCCATTAGCACTGATTTTACAGTTATCAGGAGCTTGGATGGCCGGCGTGCATGCAAATTGACCCTGAGCATCAGCTCTCTACCGTCGGCCTGTACGTCGATGGAAGCGGATGTCGCCGCCCGTGCGGGGCAAGTGGAAGCGTTCACTGCCGTGCGCGTGCCGTGTTGGCGAGGGGAAGTAGCCACCGCCGTGCGCGTACGCCGGAGTCGTCATTAAGAAGCGGTCGATGCCGTCGTCCGCGCGCGACGAGTCGTCGAGGGAAAGCGGCTGCTGCCGTGCGCTCACGGCCAGTCCCCAGATGAAAGACGTTGCCGTCGTCTGCAACCAGCAGCTGAGCTTACCAAACATAGTTTTCTATAAACCGGTTATTCACAAAATAGTAGATAAAACTGGTTTTCCTAGAAATTAGCTGAAAACGCATTTTCTGTATTCTTATCGCTAATCTCCATTATCCAAACAACCACTTAGGGGCCAAAGGGCATCACTATAGCATCACAGGGGTATTGCATTTTATTTTTTTGCAGATCTGATAGAGTACTCCAGATCCAGAATAAATCCGTAGCCTGATAGCGGTATCCCATTACACTCAATTGACTAGCATCATCTGAAAACCCAAGTCTGTAAACGCTCTCTCACAACACAACACATATAGTGATGGCGACATGTTTTTTTTAGATCTTCAGGGGGGTTTACATGGAAACATTTGCACATGGTGTGTAATTACAAAAGAGTAAAAGAGAAGATCGGGGAGGGACCAATCCTAAAACCAGACCCCTCCCGTATTCACATCTAGCGTCTCGCCGTCTCCTCCATGATTACAGCACGGCGAGAAACATGACTATGTACAAACGCACTGAACACCAGTTTGTGTGGTGGTGTCGGCGGGTTCGTTGGTTGGTGGCTGGTCCTCCTAGGTGGAGCGGGCGAGGCGGGACGCGATGGCGGAGTGGTACATGGCGTCGTGGAAGCTCTCCATCCCCGACATCCGAGCCCGCAGCTGCCTCGCTTTCTCCTCCGTCAGGCCGACGAACGTCTTCTCCTCCACTTCGACCACCGGCGTCGGCGCCGCGGCCTCCATATAGTCCGCCCGTCCAGACCACCCGACCAGTGGCGCCCACCACTTGCCTCCCTTGGGCGCCCCAGCGCGGACCCGCCCACCAGCTCCCGCCGTGACGGAGGCGGCGCGCGGCCGGAGCGCGGCGGACGGGCGGGCGGAGAAGGAAACCACGGATGCTGAGGGTGCCATTGCCATTGATTTGCTCGGCCTGCTGCTTCGCTCGTGAGCTTCTGCTGGGTTTTGCCTCGAGTCCACTGAACGCACGGCGAGACGAGATGAGACGAGAGATGTGCTTTGTGAGGTCTGTGTTGCGCTGAGGGAGTGAGATGGGATGGAGTTGTTGGCGCGAGGGATGGGAGATTTATACCGGCGCGCGGCGGGAGAGGGGAGGGGTGGATAGGGACGCCGCGTGGACGCGTGTGGGCGGGGGCGGCATCCGCTAGGAGGGTGCGCGTGACGTGTGACCGCGTCCACTGGCCGTTCGGGTGTGGTGCTTTCATTTGCCACGAACATCACGTTCTTCGAGGGCGTCGCCAGCACCGAGTTTTTCCGACCGGGACTCGCACACGCACCTAAATTCACCACGAGCGCAAATTCGTTAGGGTAGAATACGTCAAGGCTGATGAAGATAATAAGACAGGAATTAGCACCTCGTGAAATCACGTCCAAAACTACACATCCTGCCAAGATACGCCATCGGTAATTCGATATTAGCCTATGACAAAGCTTATGATGATATTGCACAAATTAACATTTTTTTAGGGTACAAATTAACATTTTTATCTAGTGATGATGGCTTGAAAAGGTTAACTTCTAAGACACACCATTGATTATTCTTAAAAACTTAACATGGTTTGATTTAAGAAACTTAAATCACCCGAGCCTTTTTTCCCTCTTGTTGCAAGTACTTTCTCGTCTCCGAGGCAATGAGAAATGTTAGTATTCACATGTTACATAGATTATTTTATGTGTTGGTACTTTTGCTTCAGCTCATTGCTCCTAGCCTCAACTCTTGTTGTGGAAGACTGGAATGCTGTGCAACACAATTGCTTTGATCGGTGCACCAGGCATGTATATATGATGTATGGAGGGGGCCACAACCTCAACTATACATATGAACTAGGAGGTGGGCTCAAGACACAATATACATGTACACAATATATTCAACACCCCCGCTCCCGCAGTCGAAGCGGCGCTGGAGACGCAGAGACTGGAACGAAACTCCTCGAAGATGGAAGTCGGCAGTCCCTTAGTCATCACATCAGCGAACTGTTGTGCAGTCGGAACATGGAGGACCCGAATACGTCCAAGGGCCACCTGCTCACGCGTAAAGTGAATGTCCAGCTCAATGTGCTTAGTCCGGCGGTGATGGACGGGGTTGGCGGAAAGGTACACCGCAGAGACGTTGTCACAGTAGACAATCGTAGCCTGGGAGACATCATGATGCAACTCCTGAAGTAGCTGTCATAGTCAGGTGCACTCGTTGACAACGTTAGCCACTGCTCGGTACTCAGCCTCCGCGCTAGAGCGTGAAACGGTGGGTTGTCGCTTGGACGCCCATGAGACGAGTGAAGGACCTAGGTAAACGCAGTAGTCAGAGGTGGAGCGACGGGTGTTCGGGAAGCTGGCCCAGTCCGCGTCGGAATAGGCCACCATCTCCAGAAAAGTGTACACCGTGAGAGTGAGCCCAAGAGCCATCGTGCCACGGATGTAGCGGAGAATCCGCTTCACGAGGGTCCAATGGGAGTCACGAGGGGCGTGCATATGGAGAGACACCTGCTAAACAGCATACTGTAGATCCGACCGAGTGAGAGTCAGATACTGAAGAGCACCAACAATGGATCGGCAGAACGGTGCATCCGACGCGGGCGAGCCCTCGAGAGCAGAAACCTTGGCCTTCGTGTCAATAGGAGTAGCGACATGGTGACAATTGAGCATGTCGGCACGCTCAAGTAGCTCATGCGCATACTTCTGCTAATGAAGGAAGAAGCCGTCGGGTCGCCGAACAATCTCAATGCCAAGAAAATAATGTAGAGCGTCCAAGTCCTTGATGGCAAACTCGTCACGCATCCGGAGAGTAATCTGCTGAAGAAGGGCTACAGAGAAGGCCCTCAGGATGATGTCGTCGACATAGAGGAGCAAATATGCAGTTGTGTCGCCGCGGTGATAGACAAACAGTGAGGCATCCGAACTAGTAACGCTGAAGCCCAGTGTTTGAAGGAACCGGGCGATACGCTGGTATCAGGCACGAGGTGCTTGCTTGAGCCCGTAGAGAGACCGGGACAACAAACACACATGCCCAGGAAGAGATGCGTCGACGAAACCGGTGGGCTGCTCACAGTAAACCTGCTACTCAAGATGGCCATGAAGGAAGGCGTTGGAGATATCCATCTGATGAACCGGCCAGCCTCGGGAAACCGTCAGCTGGAGAATAGTGCGGATCGTGCCCGATTTGACAACCGGTGCAAACGTCTTAGTGAAGTCGACGCCAGCACGCTACCGAAAACCACGGACCACCCAGCGAGCCTTGTAGTGCTCAAGTGTACCATCCGAGCGGGTCTTATGGCGAAAGACCCACCTGCCGCTGATGACATTGTCGCGAGAAGGCCGATGAACCAGTGTCCAGGTACGGTTCCGCTAAAGAGCGTCGAACTCTTACTGTATCGCAGCAAGCCAGTGAGGATCACGAAGGGCTGCTCTGGCAGACACAGGAATCGGTGACGGCTCGGTGGTGAAGGCGACGAGGAGATACTTGTCGCTGGAGTACCGCAGACTCAGGCGGTGAACGTTGGCTTGAGCCCGAGTGATGGGGCGAGACGGCAACTCCGGAACGAGGCCCGAGGAGGCGGCTGCCGAGACCGCGGGTGAGGCGACTGGCGATGCGGCCAGTGAAGGGGCAGCGGCCGAGGCACCTGAGGCAGCCGTGGAGAGTGCGACGCCCGAGGCACACATGACGCCCGAGGCGGGCGAGGAGCCCGAGGCAATGGGGCTGCCCGAGGCAGCCGGAGAGGGCGCCGGCGGCGAAGCCGGCGAGGACGGCAACGGCGGCGTGGGGGCGGGAGGCGCAGCTCGTCCCACGGCGCGAGGACCGCCAAACCCGGAGGCAGTCCAAGAGTCGAGCGGGGCCGTCCACCTGACGGGGTCGCCGAAGGGTCGTCGGTGGCCGGTGGCAACGGGGCGACGAGAGGTACCTGCTGCTGAAATGAAATACATATGAACTAAAAGGTGAGCCCAAGACACAATATACACATACATAATAAATTTAACACTTGTCACTCTAATGTTGCTGTTTATAGGGGTTCTTTGTAGTATTACCTTTCTTCTTCTTTTTCTGGGAATTATGTTTTGAACCCTCTCCTAGGAGAATTGAGCATGTTGGTTTGAAAAATGTACATGCTTCTTTATTTTGTCTCTTGATGTTTTTTCCTTGTCTCATTCATGATGCTACTGCCACCTTAACTTTGTATAGGAGCCTTCTCTATCTAGTTGGGATAGACCTGGCCATCCACTGGGCCGGGCTTGACCACGCCCGAGGTAAAAAACTCAGGCCTGAGCCTGGCCCCGTCCGGTCGTCGGGCCTACTTTTCAGGCCCAAGCTTGGCCCGTCACTGCAAAAAATCACCGGGCATTGGGCCTCGGCCGGGCCTCTTCAGTAAATGGCAGAAACAACGGGCCTGGGCCCAGCTCGACCTAGTCTTCGGGTTCAAAACGTAGGCCCGAGCCCGGCCCGAAAGCAGCGTCGAGCCGGGCCGGTCGGATTGCCCATGGCCAAGACTAAGTTGGAAGGCCCTTTTGGTAATTTTGGATATGTTTGTCTAGTTTACGGGTGTGTTTTGTGGGTCCTTTGCATGTGCTCCTCTAACATTGTTCTAGGATCTACTATAGGCCGGATATTCACACGACTCTCCATTCCTATGGCGTGAAAGTTTAACTCAACACTACTTTTTGTTGGTCGGTAGGCCATCGACATATTTATCAAGATTTTTCATGTATATCTTATTTGTATTTGTATTGCAATATCAGTATCCGAGCAGCAAGTTTGTGTCAGGCTCAAGGACAAGAAGGGGTAGAAGAACAACAATAGAAACAATACCGCTAGTGTCGACTAAAGGACAAGAAACTCCGCCATTTTTAGAGCCACTTCGAGAACCCAGAGAGATAAGAAGCATAGAAGGGACCGAGAGTGCATAAAAGGTTGTGTTGAGAAGTTTAACTTCAGCCTCAAGTTCATATTGCTACCGAGGTTTTCCCGAGGTATATGGCCAAAATGCTAACCACTTCTCATCGTACTGAGTTTGCAAAAGGGCTGAAGCTTAGAGCATCTCCAACAGCCGCGCTAAGCGCCGCGCGCGCTTTGGCTGGTTTAGCGCGCCCGCCTGCGCTGGCTCCAACAGCCGCGTTATAATGCAGCGCGCGCGCGCCGCTCCAGCAGAGCGCAAAAATATAGCGCGCGCGCCGCACAAACCACATATACATATCATGAGCAAAAATGATCAAACAAACAAAATAAATCAATAATAAATAATTCAATTTCGTTATCATTACAACTCAAACAAATAGTTTATCGTTCAGTACAACAAATGCAATAAACACAACAAATAGTTCATGAACAATACAATGTCGAATGTAGATATCATCATGCTCTTTGTCGTCCATGCCATGCCCACCACTCTTCAATCAAATCATTCTGAAGTTCATTGTGCGTTGCGGGACGCCGAATGGCATGATAGGAGGCAATAAAACGGGCTACCCTTTCAGCCCTCCGTCGCACTCGCACGGGATATCCCAAGAGCTCATACCGTGAGTAGTCTAATTCTTGGCCACGCTCATTCTTGATGATCATGTTGTGCATGATCACACAAGCGTGCATGATGTACCAAAGCATTTTTTGATCCCAAAATCTAGCCGGTCCTCTCACAATAGCAAATTGGGCTTGCAAAATCCCAAATGCTCTCTCCACATTTTTTCTAGCCGCCGCATGAGCATTGTGGAAGTCAAGATTTTTCTTACCTTCCGGCTTTTCCAACGGCTTCACGAAGGTTTGCCACTTTGGATAGATGTCATCCGCTAGATAATAGCCATAGTTGTACGTACGACCATTTGCTACAAACTGCACCGGTGACAACTCACCATTTGCAATCTTATTCATCAGTGGTGACCGGTTGATAACATTGATGTCATTCAAAGATCCAGGCATTCCAAAGAATGCATGCCAAATCCAAGTCTCCTGATCGGCCACCGCTTCAAGGATTATAGTGGAACCCCTTTTTTGGCCGTGGAATTGCCCATGCCATGCCTTTGGACAATTCTTCCAACTTCAATGCATGCAATCTATTGAGCCAAGCATGTCAGGAAAACCGCGAGCTTTGTTCATCGCCAATGGCCTTGCGACGTCTTCAGCATTGGGAGATCTCAAATACTCCTCGCCAAACACTTACACAATTCCCACTGCAAAGCGCTTGACACACATGATGGCTTGGCTCTCACCCATAGCCAAGTGATCATCAACAAGATCAGCCGGTATACCGTATGCCAACATACGCAAAGCGGCTGTCACCTTCTGAAAGGTGCTATGCCCGAGCTCTCCGGCGGCATTCCTCCTTTGCTGAAAAAAACGGTCATGGCTCGCTAGTTTCTCTGCAATGCGCTTGAACAACTCGGTGCTCATCCTAAACCAGCGACGAAAATACGACTCGGGGTATATGGGATTCTCCGCAAAATAATGCCTGATCAATCTGTTATGGGCATCGATCCTATCCCTCCAAATTTTCTGCCGACCCATAACCGAACCATCGTGCTTCGTTTTTTTATATGCATAGCTAGGATCATTGCAAGATCCTCCTCCTCTTCCATATCAAATTCTTCTTCGGAAGAATCATACAACGAACTCATCTACAATGTTCAATACTATACTATAAAAACTACAATTCAAAACATGCATTAAATTCATGAAGTTTTAGCAATACATACCTTGTAGGCGTTTTGTCAAACACCTTGCGGGCGCGGCGCGGCAGCGAGCACTCGGGCGCTGTTCCTCGGACGACGGAGGCGCGCGAGCGCCGGCGGGACTAGGTGGGGATGGGGCGGAAGCGCGGGCGCACGGGGATAGGCCGGGGAAGCCTGAACGGTCGCCGGGGGGCGCGGGCGGCGGCGGCGGCGGCGCGGCCAGACGGGGGGTGGAAGTGGGAGAGGAAGTGCGGGCGCGAGCGTTGGAGTGTGCCGCGCGCTGCAGCAGGCGCCCGAAATACACCGCGCGGCTAAGTATTTTCGACCGCGTGCCCAATCAGTTATAGCGCGCGCGCCGTTTTTGCGCGCCCGCTGGAGCGACCCGCCGCGTTGCGCGCGCGCTAAAACGGCCTAATTTACGGCGCGGCACTAGTTTAGCGCGGCTGTTGGAGATGCTCTTAAACAGCTAAGTTCGGCGCTTAAGAAAAATAAGAGCAAACCAATCATGTTTCCTTTTGCAGTTGTACTCCTCCTGATCTACATGCACATACAAGCAACGACACGTCAGACGCGAATGCGTGGCCGGAAACACTCTTGCTCCTACCTAGGTCACTCGCATGTTTCTCAAGCGTGCTCATTCCTGCCGAGCCCACGTATTTGCAACTTTCTTATACCTGGCCTTTGGCAAGTGGCAACTAGCAAGCGGGGACTTGCATTGCCTGCCCCAAAGCTTGTGTATGAATCAGCTGCTGGATTTCCAAGGGCCATACAAGGGGTCGCTTCGAAGAAGAAAAAAGTTCTTATATACAGCGAGAAAATACTAGTACGGAAAACAGTTTATGTAAGAGTAAAATATCCGTCCTTGTCACTTCCTCGTTCCTACTAGATATGGCCAGTTTGTATTTCACAAAATGTCGCTTTCCACCAGCTAGGCAGCCGTCTCTAAGCGCTCTAGTTAACACATTTTCTTATCGTAGATTTTATCCTGCTATGAGAGACTCCCTTGGCATTAGCCTTGTACGGGTTCATGAGAAAATCATACAGAGAATGATATGGGAGGTGCGTGGTTATTTCCTCTTGCTTTCGTAGGGTTCTTTCTTTCCAGAAGGCGAGTACTGACTGAACTATTGATGCGCATGAAGATTGTGTGTGTGAAGATTACATAGTTAAAGCATGATTTGGGTCTGGATGGATGCTGCCAGGAGATAGTTGAGCACTTAATTTTGCTGCTCAAAAGATAGCAGTATGCCTGTCAGGGCCATAACTGAACCCGCGCTACTGTCAGTTACCACTCTACAGTCTACACTTCATCAGTTAGCCAACGGCTCAGATTGAAAGTGGTGAAGGAGGGTGGACGACCCAGAAGTCACAAGTTACAGTTGCGCTTAATAAAACAGTTGCATTGAGCTTTACTCTGTTAGTCGAACCCTCCGCCCGATCTCCAATCGACCTACGATTCGATCGTAACATTGCAGTTCCAAAACTGTAGTCATTTCCTAAGTTCTTCAGCCGAGCCTTCTACCAGGATGCTTCGCGAGACAGAATAATGTAAAACACCGGCGCACACCGGTTAACATCACACGGTTTAGCAAGTGTCATCATGCGTGGCCGGTCGTCCTCACGATTGATATGCCGCAGCCCACGGGATGAGCCAATGCCATTTGCGAATAGTATAATACGGCAAAAAAGCACACTTGCTTTAGATTTAAGGTAAAGCTGCCGGCCTGCCGGGCACTTGACACTACTACACGTTTTACTACCGGGCAAACAACTGGCCGACTGACTCGAGGCAGAGTACTTTGTGCAATTAAGTAGAAGATCCGGAGATAGTTGCGTATCATGGTGGGTGGTAATGGTTCATCAGTTCGTAGTACTATATATAATATAATGTAACGCAAGCGAGGAGTTCCTTTCACATGGCCCACCCCAACCCAACCGAACGCAATCAGCTTGTGTATGCAGGTTGGTAAAGATCCTGCGTAGCAGCTGCAATGTTTTTGATTTGATTTATAGCTGCATCATAATGCTATGACAAATGACACAGAAGCCTTGCTATAGTTTGTTGAGGAGAAGACAACATGGAGCGCGGCACCGTAGAGTTCAGATCCAGAATTAATCGGTGTTCAGAACCAAAAGAGCCACCAGCACAAGTATCACAGATCTGGGACAGCATGTTAACTGCAGATCCCTAATGTTACTACAAATGCGGGGAATCAGATTGAAACATCTGCGCCGGTAAAACAAGCAGGCCGGCGAGCGTCGCGGTGGCCGGAGACGGAGGGAATGGATCAACCCTAAAACTAGATCTCATTTCCGACCTCTCTCCTCTAAACTTTAACACATGACAACAACAATTATAGCAGAAAGGACACACAGGCACATCAACTTGTCTGCTAGTGTCGGCGGGTTGGCTGGCGGTCTGTCCGGCGGCCTAGCTAGGTGGAGCGCGCGAGGCGGGAGGCGATGGCGGAGTGGTACATGGCATCGTGGAAGCTCTCCGTCTCCACCATCCGCGCCCGCAGCTGCCGCGCCTTCTCCTCCGTCAGGCCGCCCACGAACGACCTCCCCGCCTTCTCCTCCTCCTCCGCCGCCATCGCCATCGCCATCGCCGGCGCCGGTGCCGCGGCCTCGATGTAGTCCGCCCGCCCAGACCAGCCGAGCAGTGGCGCCCACCACTTGCCTCCCTCGGGGGCTACCGCCGCGCGGACCCGCCCGGCGCCCACGGAGCCAGAGGCGGAAGCGGCGCGGGGCCGGAAAGTCGTTCCCGTCGATGGGCGGGGGGAGAAGGAGACGGCGGATGCAGGCGGTGCCATGTCCATTAGCTCGGTCGCTTGCTTCGCTTGTAAGCTTCTATGTATGGGGTTGCTTTGCTATCGGTTTGGTGAGAGATGATGGGGATTGTAAGCTTTGAATGCTTGAGCTTGCGAGATGGAGAGTTGGAGATGGCGGAGATTTATAACGGATTAACGGGTCAGGGGAAAAGGATGAAGAGTGGATAGGAACGGCGCGTGGACGCGCGGGGTGGGGGTGCGCTTTTCCGTTACACGTGACGTGTGATCGAGTAGACTCATGCACGCACCTGGATCACCGCGAGAGACGGCAGCAAATACACTACGAGCAAATCAAACTGTGGTTGGATGGTTATTAGAGAGACTCTGTTATCCCTAATCCATGAGAGTTTAAATCTTGGTGCTCGCATTTATTCTTGAATTTATTTTAGAATTTTCGACGATTCTCATTCAGTGGGAGAAGACGTTCCCGTCGACGACAAGGTGCCTACGGTGACTTCGTAAATTTCAAAATGATATGCCGGCTCAGTCTTTCGGAGGTGCTCATAGGGATAGGGTGTCGGATTTCGGGTTCCGACAAAACTTTTAAGGTTCGAACACTAGGGTGTGTGCGAAGATCTCTCCCTCACTGATCATGCCCTCAAGCACTTCGCGATCTCAAAGGCTAGCTCGACAAATTCACAACACAAGAGACACAAGATTTATACTGGTTCAGGCCACCGTTGCGGTGTAATACCCTACTCCAATATGGTGTGGTGGATTGCCTCTGGGGGGCTGATAATGAACAGTACAAGGGGAGGAACAGCCTCCTGAGGTGAGGTGTTCTTGTGCTAAGTGAGTGTGTGAATGGATTGGATCTAGGTCTCCAATCACTGCCCCTCTATGGTGGTGGCTAATCCTATTTATTGAGGCCCTGATCCTCTCCCTAAATATTGAGCGGAAAGTGAGCCAACAACGGCCAATTTAAAAGGGGATAACTAGTACAAGTTATCCTGACAAAAGCAGTCTTCGCCTGCAAAAGGCTCTCGTGGTGACACCGTCTTGGGCTCCACGGTGACCTCCGCCATGCCGTCCTGCTCGTCTTGGTCTCGTTGCACCGACGCCTCGGTACTCTTCGTCTACGCGTGCTTCCTTAGCACCAAAAAGAAAACAAGGACACTGTGAGCGATGGCGCGCGCCTGGCACCCGCCTGACCTCGATCGTCATGGCGCACGTCATTGGAACCTCGCGAGGTTTGTCTGGCCTTGATCTCTCCGCCCCTCGCGAACCAGCTTGGTGAGGCCGCTCCTGAGGAGGTCTTGTGTCGTCCGCCTCGCGAGGCTTGACCCCTCGCGAGGGTCTTGAATGCTTGTTGGTGAAGATGGGCCGTACGGGCCCGCTGGCAAAGCCACGCCGTGGGACACAGGCAGACAAGTCTGGGGACCCCCGTTCCCAGAACGCCGATAGTATCCCCCGGGCCCAAGGCGCGCTCGGGCTTGGCTTCGAGGCGAAGCCAAAGGGGCAAGTGCGAAGCGCCGCGGGCCCCAATAGCATGTGGCCTTGCTCGACATGTGGCGGTTGATTGGATGTAGGCGTCTCCGCTTCCCCACGCAACCTCGACAACTACCCGACTTGACGAGTCCCTGCTGCCGAAATGAGCACTAAAGACTTTTCAAGAAATCTCCTCCAAATCACCAGTATGACTATCGAAATCGTGAGCATCAGCATGTAGGTTCCAGATCCAAGTGGTAGTATCAGGGCCCTTAGCTAGTGTTCTTGAGAAATGGCTGGGTCTGACCCATTTCTCAAAAGATGTTTTTACAGGATCCCTATCCACAACAATTTTTACTTCTAGTTCTGACGAACGAATAATCATTAAGTCCTCCTCTTTCCGGACGATAGCCATGCACCACCTGTGTCCGCATTCCCGAGGGCACCCCTCTCTTTCAAGAGGATTCACGGCATGCCAAGCCCTGGTAAGGTTCTTCGCTTTGCATCGAATTAAACCACATGCTCCACCGCTTGTGCGGGCCCCCGTGGTGGATTCACAATCCACTGCCTTGATCCACTTGGCTACATCCGCCCCTTATCCAGCTAAAGGATTTTTTTTCTTTTTTCCATTGATCATTATTCTATTTATTCTGACCTCCGTCCTTCGATCGAGATATTGGACATAGGATGCCACTCTTTAAAAAGGAAAAAAGAAGTAATCAGCTGTGACACGAAAAAAATGAATCCTTTTGTAGTAGTCCCCCAACCCGGGGCGACTTTCCCATATTCTGAATTCAAGGGTTTCAGTAAACTACTTGCACCAGTTCGTTTTGGCCTAGGTTTAGAACTATCTTCAACGGTTTGTGTAGCCATAAATTCTATTTAATCATTGGTGTTGACTTTGTATACTATTCCGTTGTAGTCGGCTCCTCGGTCAATTCTTTCGAAGGGATCCTTTTCCTCGTTCGAGAGTCTCCGCCCTTCTTCCACTCCGTCCCGAAGACTAACTAAGACCAATTGAGTCACGCAACACCAAATCCTTCTAAAGCCCAAACTTCCATTTCTCCTACTCATTGTCCCCCTTGCTTGGCTCTTCCTCTAACCGGTTTTTGTGTAACAAGTGAGTAGGGCCCAGTAGAACGCCCATGAATTTTCTCATCAACTTGATGAATTAATTTTAAGATATAGGACTTCCCTATTAGAACAGGTTGCTGGATGCACACGAACGGTAACATTCCATAAGTCTATTGGAACTGGCTCTCTATCCATGGAATCTCATCCATCATCCATACATAACGAATTGGTATGGTATATTCATACCATAACATAAGAACAACAAGAACTCGAATTCTTATCGATACTGGAACTCAAAGCATAGGAGGGAAAGTCGATTTATGGATGTACTGTTAAATAGAGCACCTACCCTGTATAGACTAGGCATATAGGCCTTTCAACCCACTTTAGTAGAGGGGCGTACTATTTCTTTACACCCATTAGTGTGTAAGGGTTTCAATGCGGACTTTGATGGAGATCAAATGGCTGTTCATCTACCTTTATCCTTGGAAGTAAAAATTCTGGTGTCCTTGCCCGATAATAAGCACTAGCAGGTTGGTGAAGCATAATCCTCGCGTGAGGGAATGCTATACGCTTGGTGGGTTCTCCTCCAAGCAGAATGAAGGACGCCGCATGCAAGGGAAAAGCATCATTATTACATTAGATCGTGGAGGCCGACGGTTGGCCTCCCTTTAACTATAAATGGGAGGTGGGGGCGGAGCCCCATCACTCGTCTCTCCTCTGCCTCTCCCGCTTCTCCTCCTTTCTTGCTCCACTCCTTGTTGGTGCAGTCATGGCAGCGATTCGGAGGTTCTCGGCCACGAAGAAGGGCAAGGCTCCCCTCAACGAGCCCGAGCTGCTCCCGCTGAAGAAGAAGAGGTCCCATCATCGCGAGATGGTGGTGAGGCCGGTGGGGTCATGGCTGTGGTACGAGAGGCCGCCTCCTGGGTACCCGTTGCCCTTGTATGCTCACGCCGATAATTTCGAAGGGAGGAGCGGTGAGCGCCGCCGCCCGTGCCAGGGCCGAGGCCACCGTGCCGCTAAGGCAAGCGCCGTCGCCCCAGGGGTCCATGCCACGGACTCTTCGCGCGAGTTCGTGTTGTGTACGGCGATGCCCCCGAGCACTTGGATTCGCTTCCCTTCCTTCTTCTCTGCAGAGATGCCGCCAAGGGGACCTCTCGAGCTTTGGCTGCAGCACGCCGACTGCGACGCCCCGGCGACTGGAGCGGAAATTGAAGCCGTCGCCTCCGGGAGGATCTTCATGACCCGAGGCTGGGGCGAGATTGCCCGAGTCTGCCGCGCGGAGGGCGCCCTCGCGATCCACTTCGAGTATGACTGCGCCTCCGTGCTGCTCTTCAAGGTCTTCGACGAGGAAGGCCACCGCCTGGAGTGCTGCCCTGAAGGAGGTCAATAGGACGGCGCAGCGGAGGGCGCTGGGCCTGTCGTAGGCCTCGCCTGCAGCTCCTCCAGCAGCAGCGGCGACTCGTGGTGGTCCAGCGACTCTCCCGAGCTCGTGGAGTCTCCGGAGACGAGCGACGATAGCTACGTGCCTCGAGCCCCCGTTGCGCCCGGAGCAAAGGCTGTAGCGTTTGGCCGCCATCGTCGATGATCTGGATGGGGTTGGCGCCGGCCTCTCGTGGCTCACTGTTGATGATGGCGTCGGCGTCGTCCGGCGCGTGTAGATAGAGCTCCTAGGGATTTCTTTCCTTTTGTTCCGTGCGAGGAATTGAAACGGACCCCGCTAGGGCGTGTAAGGCGTCTGTAATGTCCTTTGTTGATATCATCCTTATTATGAAGATGTGCATGTGTGTGCTCCGTTCCGGCTCTGTTTCCCCTTTCCAACCTCGCGATGGCGTGGTGCTCTACGCCGACAGGTTCCGGTCCCCAGGCAAGCTTTAGCCGTTGCTGGTATGTCAGGTCGCGATGCCATGGTCAAGGCCAGGAGGTGAGCGGCCCGAGGTCCAATAAGAGCCCCTGAGACGCGATGCTCAGGAGGTCCCCTTTGGCGCGCAAGCGACCACCGAGAGGTAAGAGAGGGAGATTACGTTGCCGCAGCAGGGCAGCACAAATGAGAACTCTACACTGTAGCGGTTGGTTAACCCGAGAGTGAAACTTATCTTGGCAATCCAGGGTTGGTCCTTCACGAGATGCCGAACTTGGGCGTCGGCCGCTGCTGAGTAGCTAGGTTAGGCCCGTGCGGGCCTCCCCCTCTTCTCCATGTTCTTCCTGGTGCTCTACGTCCTCAGATCCCGGCCCTCGAGCGAGCTCAGCCGCCGCTGGTATGCCAGGTCGTGATGCCGTGGTCAAGGCCAGGGGGTGAAGGCCGGAGAGCCAGTAAGAGCTTCTGAGTCGCGATGCTCAGGTGCCCCCTTTTAACGCGCAAGCGAATCGCATGGGAAAAGAGAGAGAGTCTGCGGTACCGCCTGCTATAGCCTTCAGGAAGTTTCTGCAAGTTAGCGCAAGGAAGGGCACCAATCGCCATGGTGATTGCTGATCCGCCTCTGGTACGTGGGAGGGGACTCCCTGCTGTGGAGAGCCCTCGGGGCGTGTACAACCCCGCCCTGACACATGGCTTGCACGGCAGGGCTAGACGAGGTGTGTCTGGGCACTCGTGAGCCAGCGCGGGACTCACGAGGCCCTACCTCAAGGTGGGTTGCGCCTAATCTTGATTCTTGTTCGTTGTGTTGGTCCTGCGAGGTGGTCAGACAACCTGCGCCGAACGAATTTCCTGAGGTTATCGCGTGAGAAAGCCAAGGAAGAACGGCCCCAAGAGGTGACGTGAACATGGCCGACCCGCCAGACAGAGCTCAGCCGTTGGATTTATCGACGCTGCAGGAACGGACCCGAGCATAGACGCCGTGCCTAGCCCTCTCACGCGAAGGGTCCTGAAGAAAGAGGACCAGCGTGCAGCTCCCGCGATGGGTGACAATCAAGCAGGTGATAATCATAGATAAATTAAGCATGGAAGGCAAACTAGCTCAGGTAAATGCATGAACGATACACGCCACTAGGTCCGGCCCGAGAAGCTTGGGGATGGTGCAGCCCGAGGGGAGCCCCCGGCAAGGTAAGATAAAGACATAAAAAAGAAGGGATACATGTACACAGGGATGGACCCACGCGGCCTGGGAATAATGCAGCCCCCTGGACGCTCCCAACTAAATAAACTTGGAAAATGTCACCTGGTTCCGTTGATGAAGGGGTGTTGAGGCAGCTGAAGGTACGCGGCGAAGGGGTTGTTCCTCACGAGCCACCGGGGCCCTGAGCCTCGGGAGGCTCTGGGGGTCCACGCGGTTCCTTGAGGACCGTCGCCATCTCCGCCAGGACTGCGTGATGCCTGACCTCCTGACCCGCCATATGCTCCGCAAGTTGTGCTGGAAGGCAGCAACCACGCTCGCCAGGCCGAACGGCATGCGAACGTAGCTGTGAGGTGGACCTTCGCAGCGCCCAACACGCGAAGGTTAGAAGCACTCCTGAGATGCGGCTCGGTTGAGCCCTGGTATGTCCATGCAGACGCGCAGCTCACCACCCTCGCCTGGGTGGGGAGCAACGCCAGGTGGGCGGCGGTCGCCGCGTATTGTTCTTGCTTCCTGAAGCTCCTGAGATACCTTGGTGATGAACTCTTGAGCGCTGGGAACTCCTTGCCCGGTGTCCTCCCGAGGGAGACGTGGCGCGAAACACGCCTCCAAGTGGTGCCCGAGTGTCTCCCTCGTGATGTTGGCAAGGATTAAGGCCCTCTAGAAGAGAGCCCCCGAGCCCTGCCCGAGGAGGGCGTCGGGCGCGCCTTCCTATGCGACAGAGGAATGCGCCCCATGTGTGCGGGCGCTAATCCTGACGAGGTGCCACTTATGGTGCTGCCCTCCTGAGGTCCGACACAGAGTAGCTGCTTCTTCTTCTTGGGGACGACCTGAGGGGGGTACCGAGCTGCATTGTTGCCGGGGTCTGATACGTCTCCAACGTATCTATAATTTTTGATTGCTCCATGCCATATTATCTACTGTTTTGGACTATATTGGGCTTTATTTTCCACTTTTATATTATTTTTGGGACTAACCTATTAACCGGAGGCCCAGCCCAGAATTGCAGTTTTTTACCTGTTTTAGGGTTTCGGAGAAAAGGAATATCAAACGCAGTCCAAACGGAATGAAACTTTTGGGAACGTGATTTTCTCATCAGATAAGACCCAGGAGACTTGGACCCTCCATCAAGAAAGCCACGAGGCGGTCACGAGGGTGGAGGGCGCACCCCCCTGCCTCGTGGGCCCCTCGAAGCTCCACCGACGTACTTCTTCCTCCTATATATATCCATATACCCCCAACCGATCAAAACAGGAGCCAAAAACCTAATTCCACCACTGTAACTTTCTGTATCCACAAGATCCCATCTTGGGGCCTATTCCGGAGCTCCGCCGGAGGAGGCATCGATCATGGAGGGCTTCTACATCATCATCCAAGCCTCTCCGATAAAGTGTTGGTAGTTTACTTCAGACCTACGGGTCCATAGTTAGTAGCTAGTGTTGGAAATATGCCCTAGAGGCAATAATAAAATGGTTATTATTATATTTCTTTGTTCATGATAATTGTCTATTTTTCATGCTATAATTGTGTTATCCGGAAATCGTAATACATGTGTGAATACATAGACCACAACACGTCCCTAGTGAGCCTCTAGTTGACTAGCTCGTTGATCAAAAGATAGTCATGGTTTCCTGACTATGGACATTGGATGTCATTGATAACGGGATCACATCATTAGGAGAATGATGTGATGGACAAGACCCAATCCTAAGCATAGCTCAAAGATCGTGTAGTTCATTTGCTGTAGCTTTTCTGAATGTCAAGTATTATTTCCTTAGACCATGAGATTGTGCAACTCCCGGATACCGTAGGAGTGCCTTGGGTGTGCCAAACGTCACAACATAACTGGGTGAATATAAAGGTACATTACAGGTATCTCCGAAAGTGTCTGTTGGGTTGGCACGAATCAAGACTAGGATTTGTCACTCCGTATGACGGAGAGGTATCTCTGGGCCCACTCGGTAATGCATCATCATAATGAGCTCAATGTGACCAAGTGATTGATCACGGGATCATGCATTAGGGCACGAGTAAAGTGACTTGCCGGTAACAAGATTGAACTAGGTATTGGGATACCGACGATCGAGTCTCGGGCAAATAACATACCGATTGACAAAGGGAATTGTATACGGATTAATTGAATCCTCGACATTGTGGTTCATCCAATGAGATCATCGTGGAGCATGTAGGATCCAACATGGGTATCCAGATCCCGCTGTTGGTTAATGACCGGAGAGGCGTCTCGGTCATGTCTGCATGTCTCCCGAACCCGTAGGGTCTACACACTTAAGGTTCGGTGACGCTAGGGTTGTAGAGATATTAGCATACGGTAACCCGAAAGTTGTTCGGAGTCCCGGATGAGATCCCGGACGTCACGAGGAGTTCCGGAATGGTCCGGAGGTGAAGATTTATATATAGGAAGTCAGGTTTCGGCCATCGGGAAAGTTTTGGGGGTAATCGGTATTGTACCAGGACCACCGGAAGGGTCCCAGGGGTCCACCGCGTGGGGCCACCTATCCCGGAGGGCCCCATGGGCTGAAGTGGGAGGGAAACCAGCCCCTAGTGGGCTGGTGCGCCCCCCCTTGGGCCTCCCCCTGCGCCTAGGGTTTGAAACCCTAGGGGTGGGGGCGCCACCCTTGCCTTGGGGGGCAAGGCACCCGCTTGCCCGCCGCCCCCCATAGGAGATTGGATCTCCTAGGGCTGGCGCCCCCCTAGGCACCCTATATATAGTTGGGGGGAGGGAGGGCAGCCGCACCCAAGCCCCTGGCCTCTCCCTCTCCCTCCCGTGACACTCCTCCGTCTCCCTACGCTTGGCGAAGCCCTGCCGAGATCACCGTTGCTTCCACCACCACGCCGTCGTGCTGCTGGATCTTCATCAACCTCTCCTTCCCCCTTGCTGGATCAAGTTAGAGGAGACGTCTTCCCAACCGTACGTGTGTTCAACGCGGAGGTGCCGTCCGTTCGGCACTTGGTCATCGGTGATTTGGATCACGACGAGTACGACTCCATCAACTCCGTTCTCTTGAACGCTTCCGCGCGCGATCCACAAGGGTATGTAGATGCACTCCTCTCTCCTTCATTGCTAGATGACTCCATAGATTGATCTTGGTGATGCGTAGAAAATTTTAAAATTCTGCTACGTTCCCCAATAGTGGCATCATGAGCTAGGTCTATGCGTAGTTACTATGCACGAGTAGAACACAAAGCAGTTGTGGGCGTCGATATTGTCAATTTGCTTGCCGTTACTAGTCTTATCTTGATTCGGCGGCATCGTGGGATGAAGCGGCCTGGACCGACCTTACATGTATGCTTACGTGAGACTGGTTCCACCAACTGACATGCACTAGTTGCATAAGGTGGCTGGCGGGTGTCTGTCTCTCCCACTTTAGTCGGATCGGATTCGATGAACAGGGTCCTTATGAAGGGTAAATAGAAATTGGCAATTCACGTTGTGGTTATGGTGTAGGTAATAAACGTTCTTGCTAGAAACCTATAGCAGCCACGTAAAAACTTGCAACAACAATTAGAGGACGTCTAACTTGTTTTTGCAGCAAGTGTTTTGTGATGTGATATGGCCAAAGGATGTGATGAATGATATATGTGATGTATGAGATGATCATGTTCTTGTAATAGGAATCACGACTTGCATGTCGATGAGTATGACAACCGGCAGGAGCCATAGGAGTTGTCTTTATTTATTTATGACCTGCGTGTCAACATAAACGTCATGTAATTACTTTACTTTATTGCTAAAGCATTAGCCATAGTAGTAGAAGTAATAGATGACGAGACAACTTCAAGAAGACACGATGATGGAGATCATGATGATGGAGATCATGGTGTCATGCCGGTGACAGCGATGATCATGGAGCCCCGAAGATGGAGATCAAAAGGAGCAAATGATATTGGCCATATCATGTCACTATTTGATTGCATGTGATGTTTATCATGTTTTACATCTTATTTGCTTAGAACGACGGTAGCTTAAATAAGATGATCCCTCGTAATAATTTCAAGAAAGTGTTCCCCCTAACTGTGCACCGTTGCGAAGGTTCATTGTTTCGAAGCACCACGTGATGATCGGGTGTGATAGATTCTAACGTTCGAATACAACGGGTGTAAGCCAGATTTACACACACAATACACTTAGGTTGACTTGACGAGCCTAGCATGTACAGACATGGCCTCGGAACACGGAAGACCAAAAGGTCGAGCATGAGTCGTATAGGAGATCCGATCAACATGAAGATGTTCACCGATGTTGGCTAGTCCGTCTCACGTGATGATCGGACACGGCCTAGTTAACTCAGATCATGTTTCACTTAGATGACTGGACGGATGTCTATCTGAGTGGGAGTTCATTAAGTAATTTGATTAGATGAACTTAATTATCATGAACTTAGTCTAAAATCTTTACAATATGTCTTGTAGATCAAATGGCCCACGTTGTCCTCAACTTCAACGCGTTCCTAGAGAAAACCAAGCTGAAAGACGATGGCAGCAACTATACGGATTGGGTCCGGAACCTGAGGATCATCCTCATAGCTGCCAAGAAAGATTATGTCCTAGAAGCACCGCTAGGTGACGCACCTGTCCCAGAGAACCAAGACGTTATGAACGCTTGGCAGTCATGTGCTGCTGATTACTCCCTTGTTCAGTGCGGCATGCTTTACAGCTTAGAACCGGGGCTCCAAAAGCGTTTTGAGAGACACGGAGCATATGAGATGTTAGAAGAGCTGAAAATGGTTTTTCAAGCTCATGCCCGGGTCAAGAGATATGAAGTCCCCGACAAGTTCTTCAGCTGTAAGATGGAGGAAAATAGTTCTGTCAGTGAGCACATACTCAAAATGTCTGGGTTGCATAACCGCTTGACTCAGCTGGGAGTTAATCTCCCGGATGATGCAGTCATTGACAGAATCCTTCAGTCGCTTCCACCGAGCTACAAGAGCTTTGTGATGAACTTCAATATGCAAGGGATGGAAAAGACCATTCCTGAGGTGTATTCAATGCTGAAATCAGCAAAGGTGGAAATCAAAAAGGAACATCAATTGTTGATGGTGAATAAAACCACTAAGTTCAAGAAAGGCAAGGGTAAGAAGAACTTTAAGAAGGAGGTTGATCCGCCGTGTAATTTGGTACCTTGCGCAGGCCTTTGAAGTCCTTGGGCAGGCACACATTGCGTAAAGCGGGGACAAGGCAAGGTACCCCCAAAGAACTAGAAGTAACCCCAGGTTCGACCGAGATAGTTGGACGAACCGGCGTAAGTTGCTGAGCCTGATACTGTGCAGCTAACTCGGCCTCCCTGCGCGCTCGGGCCCGGTCCACCACTTCCTGAGCGTTATCAGCACCACCCGCCGGGTTGTTGCCGTGGGGTGCTCCACGTCGTTCATTACTTGATACTGCCGGTTCATCCATACGCCTGCTATAGCTCCGGCTTGGACGAGGGGTCGAGTGGATCCGGTCGCGGCTGTACGAGTATGCTTCCTGTTGGACCAAAGCTGTCCTAAGAAGCTCCTTGACCCGTCGCGTCTCTACCGCCTACGGCGAGTCACCTTCAATTGGAATGGCCTCCAGCCGTGCAGCAGCGGCAACGAGATTGTCCATCGGGTTGGAGTGGTGACCCGGGGGTGTTGAAACAGCCTGAGGTATAACAGTGTTCTGACAAGGCAGATCCATCAGACGGGGCTAAACCGGTGCGCCGGTCCCAGGAGCTTCCGCCCGGTTTCCCTCCAGCGGGTTACTGGTTCCTGCTCCTGGGGTGTTAAAAAGGTCTCTGGCCTCGAAGACCGAAGGCAAACGGGACCGGTACTTCCTCTTCATGACTTCATGCGACGCGTTCTGGTCCAACATGAGCCTGTAGGCTTGTGCGTCTAAAGCGGCCCGCTCTGCGGTCATCCTGGCATTCTCAGCTACCAGGTCCGCCTTGGCTTGGGTGATCTGTTCCTTCACCTTTGCAATCTCCGCATTGTGGATGTCCTGATCCGCCGGGTTAGCTTCTGCCATAAGCACAACCAGTGCATCAAATAGATCTGATAGAACTTGAGCCGGCAGGCGTACAGAGCTTCCTGCCCCGGCAGCCGTCGCCGCTACTGAACCGGAGGTTATTGGCGTAGCGGTCGAAGAATGAAGCGCTGCTTGTGTGCCGGCCATGAATATTCCAACTCGGTTGGGTAGATCAGAGGGGTCCGGAATACTGTCGCCGTCGGAACAGCCCCCAATCTGGCCATCTTGTAGCTGATATAGAGATTCGGTTTCTCCGGTTGATGACTCGTCGCCGGAATAAACAACGGTCTCACCGCGAGATTCCGATCCATCCTCGTAGCTTCCTCCATGGATGACTCCCACGAAGGCACGCTTCACGGCCGGTTTAATCCGGGCGGACCGCGTACGCTGAGCCATTTCGACGAGGTCGGTGCAGATGTCCGGCTCAGGGCCTGGTTCACCGATCTTGCCGATGAAAACATGTATGCCACCAAAGGGGACCCGGTACCCGTACTCAACTGAGCCGGCCTCGGGGCCCCAGCCTGCATCATCGATGTAGAGCTTGCCGCGACGACTCTCAGTCATCCGGACCACAGCGTAACCCTCGAGTCCTTCAAAGCGACCCTCCAAGAACTTGAAACCATTGTGCGATAGCCCCACGGTGGGCGCCAACTGTCGTGGTTTTGTCACGACAGATGTCCTCGTGAAAGGACTTAGTCGTGGAGCCATCGCAACGGGTTAGCTTGAAGGGGTTAAAGCGGACACAGGGACGCAAGAGAGTTTATACTAGTTCGGCCCCTTCAATGAAGGTAAAAGCCTACGTCTAGTTGTGATGGAATTGATGGGGTTTCGATGATTAGGGAGCAAACAAGCTTCACGTAAGTCTCGAGTTGTTGTCTGTTCTCCTTGAACCGCCGCCGGGTCGTCCCCTTATATACACGGGTGACGCCCGTCGGTTCACAGAGTCCCAATACCGGCTCATAGATGTGTCCGGTTTGGTCTCTACTTATTCCTAACTTACAATACAAGTTACATACCAATGCCGGTTTACGGCTACAGGCCTTGAACCGACTATGGGCCTTGAGCCCTCATCTGCCTTCTAGGGCTTTAACATAATTAACTACTGACGAAGTTAACCCGGCCCAGATAGGCCGGTTTACGCCCAGTAGTGATATCCCCAACAATAGACGCATTCAAAACACCCGACTGGCGCTACCAAACACAAACACATAACAATACTCAAACATAAATGTAGCAGCTGTCACACCTAAGTAGGTTCACATCCACACATATATTACAAGTATTCAATGTCACACGCTACCACTATATACTAGGCTACGGGGGGATGCAGTCATAACATAGTGCACGGACATAGTTTTAAAAAGAACAAGTTGATACCTTACATTCCTCAGCCACAAAATGTAAGGTAGGCATGCGGTATGGAGAACCACGTGATCACTTATACTTCTTGTTGGCTTTTTTGACAGCTTACTCTATGAAATCTCGTGTGTTGGCCCGCGTGTTGAGATCTTCATTCATCAACCAATTCCATGTGTATATTTTGCGGAGCTCAACGACCATTGCAGCTGTGACGAAAGGGAACCGTCGGCCTTCCCACTTTGCAAGGTATTCCAACATGTGAAAGCCATAGTCATGCCTATAAAAGAAAAGAATCAGGTCAACTCAAGAGAACAGGAAAAAAATCATAAACTTCAATGCAGAGGTGACAAAAAGGATTAGGGATTGGTGTGGAGGATACATGAAAAAAGATAGTAATTACTGGTTTCCTTGCTTCGTAGTCGCGACATACTCGATTAGAAAATGACCGATCTGGACCCTTGAAGTTTCATAGTGACGATTCCATGTCTCTTTGAGGTTGTTGATGAAGAATTCAGTATGTGTAGTAAGGTCTGCATTAGCTTCTGAACGCATTGGATCAAGCACCTCAAAATGTTGGTTCTTCAAGTCAAGGCAAATCATGTAGTGGTGACCACACTTGTCATGTGGGTCCTGTGGTGCAAGCTCTTGGAACATGGGGAACAATACCTGCAAGTAAAATAAAGGGAAAAAGCAGAGTTGAAATCAAAAACAACAAAATGATGTAGTAGGAACAATGATTTCAAAAGATATTGCCGGATGCAGTAAGAGGTACATAAATGACAAAGCATCAAGTGTCCATAAATGCGCCCGCAGAGAATATTTATTTGCCATGTGTAATTAAAAGAAGTTGCCATCCATGTATGAACAGGTTGCCAACTATTTTAATTGAAATTGCCACATAAGTTGCATTCAAAAAGCAGTCAAACTTATTTTACATGGCAGCTGTTGCCACATGAAACATCTGTCACAAAAACAGTATGTAGCCCACATGTGAAGCATAGCTACTGACAAAACATAGCATGGGACAAAAAATATGTGCAAACAAGGAGGAAACACTCACACATTTCTTCAGTGTGACCTTGAATTCACCATGCGCAGCAAAATGCTTCCTCGGGATTTTGTGGAGGAAGTCTTCATCCCATATTTTGCAGGTCACACTGTACTGCATGATCATCTTGTCGGGACAAGTATCCATATGCCTGTTGATGAAGTCAATCCCACACGCAACTACATTCTTCGACATTTTACCAAGTGGCCTCACAGACTCGGCAAGATCACCCAGGTCGACGTACGTCGCATCATATTGTATGATTTTGGTTCTGTCCAAACATGAGATGTATGAAAATGATATAACATGAAAGAATCATGTCTACTAAAAGAAATTAAAAATAAAACGTACACAAAGCATGGCTAGAATAGCAAAGTAAAAAATAAGAGAAAAGCAAGTGAGGGGTTGTGTGGTGTGGACGTTATGCTTTCTGCTCCTTCACGTGCTTGCCGTTGGACCTCGCCTTTCCAAAATGCTTGAAAATATCATACAAGTGGTTCTGCTCCTTTGTGGTCTTGACTTCGGGCTCATAGTCATATGCGGGTGGTGTGTGAACTACCCTATATTGCCTCACAGATCCAGGGGTGGCACTTCTAACAGTATTTTTGGATACCGACTCAGCAGGCACGTTAGAACTTGATTGCCCCTGACCCCGTGAGGACCACCTCTTCAATGCTTCCTCCTCAATCATGCGGTAAGCTTCATCAAGTGACGGCGAAATCTCCCCAGGGGTGGCTGCAAGGATCAAACAGTGGGTTATGATGCTTGGAAACAAAAACAAGTTTATTGTGAAAAAGGATGCAAAATATGAAAATGTAGGTGCAAAAAAAGTGAGTTGCCATGTGGAGACAACTCCAGTTGCAATGTGTACTGCAATGTAGTTGCCAAGTACATTGAACTGAAGTTGCCATGTTGCAGCAACTCCAGTTGCCATGTGCTTGGCGAATGGAATTGCAACATGGCAACAAATGTAGGTGCCATGTTGCAGCAACTCCAGTTGCCATGTGCATCTAATGAGGATTGCCATCACCCGTAAGAAACCAAAAAAGCTTGTGACAAACGTCAGACTAAAAAAATGTAGAAACAAATGATAAACACAAAAAAATGTACTTTGCACTATCGACTATGCAAACTTCACAGCCTTCCTGCCATCAGCCATTGGCTGCACCACCATTGGGGCCATGCCTGTTGGGAAAGCAAAGGCAACAGGCACAACATCTTGCACCACTGGTTCATCTTGAGTGCGATCGATGCCAAGGCTACAGCTCGGTGGGGTGAAGGCCATTGGGTGCCTCTCCACCCTACTAGCCGGATCGCGAACAAATTTCTTGGCAGAATCCAAGGGTGAAAGATCAAAAAACATTTCTGCCTCGTCTGCTGCAGTATCATCAGGCTTGTTAGTAAGGCGGGGCGTGCTCTCAGCGGTCTCAATCGCAATTTTCTTGCCAATCTTCTTGTTTGGGCTGTACGGGACACCAATGTTGACTGGGAGCTTAGAAGTGCCCAGATTTAAGCTGGGGTTCTCCACACCACTGAAAGGCACACTCTGCTCCGGATGTTCACTGATGTCTACTACACAACCTTCTTCTTGTAGACGTTGTTGGGCCTCCAAGTGCAGATGTTTGTAGGACAGTAGCAAATTTCCCTCAAGTGAATGACCTAAGGTTTATCAATCCGTGGGAGGCGTAGGATGAAGATGGTCTCTTTGAAGCAACCCTGCAACCAAATAACAAAAAGTCTCTTGTGCCCCCAACACACCCAATACAATGGTAAATTATATAGGTGCACTAGTTCGGTGAAGAGATGGTGATACAAGTGCAATATGGATGGTAGATATATGTTTTTGTAATCTGAAAATATAAAAACTGTTGGGGAACGTAGCAATTTCAAAAAATTTCCTACGCACACGCAAGATCATGGTGATGCATAGCAACGAGAGGGGAGAGTGTTGTCCACGTACCCTCGTAGACCGAAAGCGGAAGCGTTATAACAACACGGTTGATGTAGTCGTACGTCTTCACGGCCCGACCGATCAAGCACCGAAACTACGGCACCTTCGAGTTCTAGCACACGTTCAGCTCGATGATGATCCCCGGACTCCGATCCAGCAGAATGTCGGAGAAGAGTTCCGTCAGCACGACGGCGTGGTGATGATCTTGATGTTCTACCGTCGCAGGGCTTCGCCTAAGCACCGCTACAATATTATCGAGGATTATGGTGGAGGGGGGCACCGCACACGGCTAAGAGATCAATGAGCAATTGTTGTGTCTATGGGGTGCCCCCTGCCCCTGTATATAAAGGAGCAAGGGGGAGGAGGCGCGACCAGGCAAGGGGCGCGCCAGGAGGAGTCCTACTCCTACCGGGAGTAGGACTCCCCTTTTTCCATGTTGGACTAGGACTTG